>NC_084631.1:24400637-24605637 GCF_033978795.1 Nerophis ophidion | reverse complement strand
CATGCTAGCAGAGTAGTGGGTTTTTTAAAAAAGCTTTTATAATTGTAAACAATACAACTTTAACATTTGACAACCAAATAATAAAACAAGGTGACTCTGTAAAAAATCTGGGTATTATTTTCGACGCAACTCTCTCCTTTAAGTCACACATTAAAAGCGTTACTAAAACGGCCTTCTTTCATTTCCGTAATATCGCTAAAATTCGCTCCATTTTGTCCACTAAAGACGCAGAGATCATTATCCATGCGTTTGTTACGTCTCGTCTCGATTACTGTAACGTATTATTTTCGGGTCTCCCCATGTCTAGCATTAAAAGATTACAGTTGGTACAAAATGCGACTGCTAGACTTTTGACAAGAACAAGAAAGTTTGATCACATTACGCCTGTACTGGCTCACCTGCACTGGCTTCCTGTGCACTTAAGATGTGACTTTAAGGTTTTACTACTTACATATAAAATACTACACGGTCCAGCTCCATCCTATCTTGCCGATTGTATTGCACCATATGTCCCGGCAAGAAATCTGCGTTCAAAAGACTCCGGCTTATTAGTGATTCTGAGAGCCCAAAAAAAGTCTGCGGGCTATAGAGCGTTTTCCGTTCGGGCTCCAGTACTCTGGAATGCCCTCCCGGTAACAGTTCGAGATGCTACCTCAGTAGAAGCATTTAAGTCTCACCTTAAAACTCATCTGTATACTCTAGCCTTTAAATAGACCTCCTTTTTAGACCAGTTGATCTGCCGCTTCTTTTCTTTTTTCTCCTATGTCCCCCCCTCCCTTGTGGAGCGGTCTATCCTGGGTCTCCACTCTGGCTGTCCAGAGTGGAGACCCAGGATGGACCGCTCGTCAGGACCCAGGATGGACCGCTCGCCTGTGTATCGGTTGGGGACATCTCTACGCTGCTGATCCGCCTTCGCTTGAGATGGTTTCCTGTGGACGGTACTCTCGCTGCTGTCTTGGATCCGCTTGAACTGAACTCTCGTGGCTGTGTTGGAGCCACTATGGATTGAACTTTCACAGTATCATGTTAGACCCGCTCGACATCCATTGCTTTCGGTCCCCCTTGTTTTAACTCTTAAACAAACCAAAAATATGACTTATTTTATCTTTGTGAAAACATTTAGTGTGTTGTCAAGCTTATGAGATGCGATGCAAGTGTAAGCCACTGTGACACTATTGTTCTTTTTTTTATTTTTATAAATGTCTAAGGAATCAATAAAGTACTATCCATCTATCTAATGACAATTTCAATGAGGGATTTTTAATCACTGCTATGCTGAAATTATAACTAATATTGATACTGTTGTTGATAATATTCATTTTTGTTTCACTACTTTTGGTTTGTTCTGTGTCGTGTTTGTGTCTTCTCAATTGCTCTGTTTAATGCAGTTTTGAGTGTTGCTGGGTCAGGTTTGGTTTTGGAATTGGATTGTATTGTTATGGTATTGCTGTGTAGTGGTTTGTTGGATTGATTTATAAAAAAAAAAGAAAAAAAATGTAATAAAAAAAATTTGATAAAAAAAAAAAGAAAAGAATCGATTCGATTTCGAATCTATTTTTTCCCCACATCCCCTAATATATATATATATATGTATATATAAATAAATAAAAGGTAGTAACAGACAACTTCAGAACAATATGTACTGTGTACAATACACACACTGGAAGTATATATAATGTAGTAATAGAGACTTTCATAACAATATGTAATGTTTTATATACAAACTGCAAGTATGTATATACATACATTATATATATATATATATATATATATATATAAAATTATATGTGTATATATATATAAGTCTGTGTACATATATATACACACACATATATACATACGCATATATATGTGTGTGTATATGTGTATATATATATATATATATATATATATATATATATATATATATAATGTAGTAACATACACGTCCATAACATGTACAATATACACACTGCAAATATTTATAATGTAGTAATAGACACCTTCAAAACAATATGTAATATGTACAATACACACACTGCAAGTTTAATTATAATGTAATAACAGACGCCTTCATAACAATATACAATATGTACAATATTTACCCTATTTTGATCATTAAACTCATTTCCAGGACGGATTTCATCAATCCATTTATTTCAGTTTCCATGGCAACGGACTTCCGACTTCTGGCAATAAATGTGCGTTCCTACTTCCGCAAACAAACGCAAGTGTGTTGTAGTCATGGCAGCCTTGGTAACAGACAACAAAGACAAATATTTTTAGACAAATAAGGATTCACAACCTTATCTTTTCGAAGCTGGATATACGGAGGATGAACTACTGCTTTTAGAAGCCAGCACGAAGGAAGAGTGAGACGTATAAGACAGAAGCTGATAGATTGAGGTGAAAGTGACGGCTCTATAAATGTGGAATTTGAAGCTACGCTATTTTGACATAAATTAAGTGTTTACCCACATAAACCGGAAAAACGTCCCTGGCCAGCTTAATTTCTATATACGTAAACATCTCCAGTTTATTGTGCCAATGTATTAACATTAAACATTCTATTTTATTTATGTAAAACCCACAAGGGACACTATTGATTGTACAAATGAAAACTGAAAGTATATTATGTACAGCATATGATTAATTTTACTTATTTGTGATTGTTTGTACGGCGATTGTTTTTTCTGACTTTAATTTGAAATTATTTGTCCTTTCAATTTTCTGTAGAGCTCTTAGAACAGTTGTTCTTAACTTTGATGGAGGTACTGAACCCCAACAGTTTCATAATCACATTCACCGAACCCTTTTTTAGTGAAAAATAAAATGTTTTTTTTCTCAAATTCCAGACAAAGTTATGTTTTTTTTTTTTTTTACTGGTGCACAAAATGAACCGTGCATGAACATCATCTTCTTCAAAGAACATAACCAACACAGTGCATGAACTCAAAACAAAATACACACCTGCGAATCAGATGGAAAATTAGAGGGAACATTGTTTGGGGGTCTCCGTAATACGGAAGTTTTTATTTACATGATGAGCCGGGTGTGTCTTGACCGCCGCGGCTTAGGCTCGGTCGAACCCCTAGGGTTTGATTGAACCCGGGTTAAGAACCACTGTCTTAGAATACCCTGAAGTACGAATTGCACTGTATGAACAAATTTGTCCTGCAGTGTCTGCTGATGTAAAATACACGTTGGGCAATATACTTTTGCAACATTTATATTTTCAGTCATTCAATGAAGGAAGACGTGTAAAGAAATTAATCTGAGGAAGGAAAGAAGGAACATCAATACTCAAAACTTCTGGAGCTTCTGTTTCCTCCTGCTGTTAACTGTCAAGCCGCACACACTGGAAACGAGTAGCGAGGGCAGAATAATTTATTTATGTATATTGCAGTGTGAAAGCCAATGTGTTTACTTTTCAATAATTTATGAAATATAGCCTGCGGACAAACTTTCTGAGGAAATATCCAACTTAGGTAGTTGAATAGCCCTGGCATACACAATCTTCGACTAGTTTGTGGTTTGGGAGAGCCTTAAAAACAGCAAATAGTTCTTGTCGTATCGATAGAATCTTTGACTGCAAGTTTGCACCGACTTATACGCAGAATAACAATACTGGCAAAGGAATAATTTGGCGTTGAGACCATGAACCACAAAACAATGACATGAAATATTTTGTGGGATATTATCGTCATGTTATTTTAGCAAACATGCCAGTTTATGGGGCATGTACTTCCCAACGTGTGGTGTTTGAGACACTCCTGGCCAACAAATGCGAGTATAAATAATTCAAAGTGTAACGCGGCCCTGCATGGACACAAGATGCACTTTTTTGTGTCTTCTTAGACTTCACCTCGCAAGATCCAGATCATCGGGTCTAATTGATGACTTTCATATCGCTGCATAATAAGCACACGTGATTACTTTCATATTCCATAAGCACGCAGGCACGCTCGCACGTGCTGCGTTTGTGACAGATGACATCATAGTTTCAGGCGTTAAAATGAGAGAAGTAATAAGTGTAAACGCAACAACCAGGAGCTTTGTCCAATTTATATTAAAAATGTTAGATATTAGAAATATCAATGCTTACATAAACGAAGGGGGGTGTACATGTGGCCGTAGCTACGAGTGTATCAACTTTACAAACACGTCATAAGATGGGAGTTATTGTAAAAATAATAATAATAATAATAATAAATAGACAAATATTATTGAAGGTTTTGTTAAAATCGACTATGGTTAATTCGGTGAGCAAGGTGGCTACTTGGGGCTAATCAGCGGCTAATGTTAGCCGTTAGCTTAAAGGTTGAGAAAGCCTCAAAGTGCCTTCTTACCTTCGGCGACGTGTTCATCCTCACACAAGCTACTTCTCCCAGTCAAGTACGCACTCGGCGGGATGTCAGGGGGCTTCCGAGGGAGGACGAATGTCAACTTTAGCGCATCTCGGCGTGTGAAAGCGAGCGTAGAATCCCCGAGCCGGACCAGCAGCGACAAAGTAATTTCACTTACAACAACAACGTCAACCCAACGCGTTGGGCCCGCCCAGTCGGGGATTCGGCCAATCAGAAGAAGGCAACATTTTCCAATGACGCGAATTCCGACCAGTCGTGAATGGATGGAGATGTGATTGATGGCTCGCTCGGCCAATAAGAAGGCCCGAGTGAAATCCATAGCAGCTGATTGGTTAGCATCAAAAAGGGGCCAAGAGGATGTTTTTCTGCCTTCAGCCTATGACCGCATTAGAGGCTCAGACTGACAGGTGCTCGCATTTGTCACAATGATGCAAACCCATTTTAAAAAGTTTATTATTGTCCAAGTCATATATAAAACAAAGACAGCTGTACACAACAAAACACATTTAAAAGATCAAATAAAATAAAAAAAAAGAATTCTACAGCAGCTTCAGCAAAGTACAATAATGGCTGATGCTTACTTTTTAAGCCAAACTTTACTTCGGACTAACTGTCAAATAGAAATGTTGTTCAAATGGAAAAAAAACAACAAATAATCTTTAGGAAGATGGTGTCAGCGTCGTCGCCTGTCAGGGCTTCTGCTGCGTCGACGTCCACCCGTCCTACAAAACAAACATTTACAGTTATTGTATTTCAATCAATCAATCAATCAATGTTTATTTATATAGCCCCAAATCACAAATGTCTCAAAGGACTGCACAAATCATTACGACTACAACATCCTCGGAAGAACCCACAAAAGGGCAAGGAAAACTCACACCCAGTGGGCAGTTATGCAATTAACAATGCCATAAGAGTGAAATACATTTTCATAACATGGTCACTGATGGCCAGTTTCGGGGATAGGAATGAAGATTTACAAAATCAGCGGAATATTTTTAAATCCTAAAACACCGCTTTGCAGAAAGCCGCACAGCGGCCGCACCTGAGTGCACTCGCCTGCTAGGGGGGTCTGGGGGCATGCCCCCCCAGAAAAAAATTGAAATATATGTTAGCTTAGGATGCATTTCCTACTATTTTGAGTCAAAATTTAACAATATTCTCCTGACCAAAATGTCACAATTAATGGCAAATATTTTCATAAAAATGTAGCATGTGATGAAATAAATGTATACAAGTTTACACATATATCAAATTCTTGCACACTTTTGGATTCTAGACAAAAAAAGGCCTACAATTGGATTAACCAGAATTCTTCTCCGTAAACTCACTTTACTTAGATGCCTTGCTGATTTCGCGTGGTCAAAGAGTGCCAACTTTCCCCGAGATCCATAGTTCACAATGTCCTTGCAATATAAGCACTGAGCACGTCCCGGTTCATCGCACTTTGCAATGAAATCGCTGATCAGTTCGTCTACTTCTTTGATATTGTTGTTAATCTTCACCTTCAGTTTGATAGATATATCGAGCCATGCCCAGTTCCCCTTGTTTCTCACGCCCTTATCGCTATCTTTCGCTGATGAAGCATTCCTATCTTGAATAAGCTTAACCATGTCTGAAACTGTTTTGTCAATAAAGAAAACGTGTTGATTGAGAGCTACTGTGTTTTCTTTCCAGATTAGTCGCCGCTAAACACAACCAATATAAGCAGAATAAGAGTTCAGAAACCCTCACAATAATTGAGGATCAGGGACTCGATATTGTCGGCAAACGACGCGTGCAGACGCCTATAACGGGCAATGTCATTGATGCAGACGCGTGCAGACGCCTATAACGGGCAATGTCATTGATGCAGACGCGTGCAGACGCGTGCAGACGCCTATAACGGGCAATGTCATTGGTTGATGTTGTCAGCTGATAGTAGAGCTAGCCAATCTGGTGCCTTCACACATTGGCAATATATTTTTCGCTGGAATTCTCTGCCTTGTACTGATAACTAGGTCAACGCAGACACAAAAACCACAAGTACCTAACCCCCCCTATAATTTTCTCCCCGGATTTAACCGATTCACAGAAATGACCATGGCGGCGCCAAAATCGGTGGAATTCCGCTGAAAATTCCCATTCCTGTAGTTTCTCTTGATATATTCTTAATTTACTGTTATACCCCGCCTTCCGCCCGGATGCAATTGAGATAGGCTCCAGCGACCCCAAACGGGACAAGCGGTAGAAAATCGATGGATGGATTTTGATCTTATTGTTATATTTTGTATTTTATTTCCATTTATACCCCCATTATTTACTTTTTAAATTTGATCTCAATTCTGTACACTGCTACTGCAATTTTTATTTTTCTGAAGGAACTCTCCTGAAATAATTAATCAAGTACTATTTATCTATTTTCTACGCTTTTCCTTGTGACCCGAACTGACCAAATAAACACAGCAATAAACAATGTTTTGTCTCTAACGTACATAACATGGCTGTTTTAGATTGGACAGAAAAAAGTGGAGCTGTGAGCTAGTACTAGCGTCCTCACCTTCTTTTGTTTTTGGGTGGCCCCCGGACAAAGCTCCAATCAACGCTGATAGGCTGGCCCATCATATCCTGGCCGTTGAGACCCTCCATGGCGGCCTGGGCCTCTTTGTAGGTCTCGTACTCCACCAGCGTGTAACCCTGGGGGCGGTAAATGGTGTAAACATTGAAACAACAGTCAATATGGTCAATAGTAGTCACGTGGTTAACAGTGTTGGATATAAAAGTTGGATTTTTGCAGGAGGTAGTCTGTATTTTGGCTTGCTTGGGTACTGCTGCCACCTTGTGGCCAGTGAGGAGGAGGACTTGTGTTTATAAAGGTCACACAGTGCACCAGAGAATCATTATGGTCTGTAGCACCATCAGGAGGATTAAAGTGACCACTTTGATGGTTGTTGAGTAGCAGCTGCTGATTGGCTGAAAGTTTGACAACAGATGGAGAGGAAAATTTTTGTCCATTCCATTCCCACTTTCATATTTATTTCATTCATTAAATATCAAACAACAAATCAAAACACTTTGTGAATGAAAAGGAGCAGAAGGAATTAGAGAGACAATTAGTTGTTAAATTCAGGACACTATTAAGGCAATATTTATATTCCATAACAAAAAACAATAAATAACGATCGTTTACTGAAAATAATTTCTTTACATCACAATGTTTACATTGTTTTTAGTAAGAGAAGTGATTATCATTATTTTGTTCCACTATCTGTTTGTGGAAACAGTTTGTCTCATAAACTAACACTTAACTTGAAATGCCTCTTTTTTATTGAAACTGTTCTACATTTCAATTGAATAAAAATCTCTTCTACTTTTACATTACATTTAAAACATCTGTGTGGTAGACTTTATACACTATGTTTAGGATATTACACTCCAATCTATTACATTTCTAACAGTTAAACGATTTGAATGTTAGGTTTGTGGGTTCCCCGTTTGCATTTAGACTAATAACTTACAGCTCCCTTCTATAAATGACTGCACTTGCACTTAAATATGTTGTACATAACCTACCACACAAATACAAAATGTTAGACATGATTAAAATATGTTTTACATAAACTAAAGCACTTAATACAGTATCTTCGATATGGAACAATCAGTGATTTACATGAAATATAGAATGCTTTTTGATTTAGCAATCCATTAAGTTTGTGTAACACCGCAATAGTTATAAAAATGTTGACCTTTACATAATTTACAAGTCATTAGCAGAAAGAAAAATCAATCACAACAGCCAAAAATTTAATTTATTTTGTTATTTGACTCTTAACTCCTTGGACACGTAAGAAGGCATCCACACTTTTCCTACTACAAAAAAATATAAACTTACTATATTTTGTGCACTATAAGTGTGCACTAAAAATAATTACACCTTATAACCGTGTGCGCCTAAGTACGCATTAATTCAGGTTGTGCTTACCGACTTGGAAGCAATTTCATTTGGTACAAGATGTAAAGATAAGTCTGACTGGCAGTCACAGTCATAAGAGATACGTGTGGACTGCAGGTTGATGCTAGCAAGCAAGCCCAAAACTTGATGTTTAGTGTCCAATCAGTGTTGTGCCTCGTCCCCTTACACAGCTGGGAGTGCAGCCCAGAAGAATAAAACAAAAAAACATATGACTAACACTAGTAAGAAGTTGAAACACAACACTTAGAAGAAACAGCGACTTTAGTAAGACTTGATTTTCACTAACTGCTGCAGTTTTAATCTTGCCCTCAATGCGGACTCGCAGGCAGGCACAAAATGTTTTTGTGACTGTATTGGTTCCGACTGGAAAAAAAAAAACTTTTTATATCTAAAATTCTTGATTAAAATTTTGTGTGTGTTTGCAAAGATTAGACTCCTCTGATATAACACGTTTAAAAAAAAAAATTCTGCACTTTTTTCAAAGCATTTTTGAGTTTGTGGATAAAACATTTTGTTCCTGAAAAAAATCATTAAACGCGTCTCAAGTGTTGATACACAATATTTTACAGTATCTCAAATTCAAACTGCATTTTAATATAATTGTATTCAATATGGATGGATGTATTCAATATATGCTACAGTAGGAGTTTTAAAAAACACAGCAATGTGAGTCACTGCTGTTTTGGCAAAGCACTGGTGAGAAGCACTGATGAATACATTAATAAAAAAATAAAGATAATTTACTATTTGAAAGTGTTTGGTACATATTAACTTGAAGTAAAAGTATTTTAGTATTCAGTATGCCACTGATACTTTTTGTTTACTGCACAATGTGCTTTTTGATAACAAGCATAACAAAATTATTTTGAGAGGAAAAAAAGTTGTATTTACTCCCAACAAAACGTACTGAAAAAGAAGCAAAAGTGTGGTCCTAACACCAGGTACGGACCGTAGCGTGGATTAGGTGTACTGTTGCACCTCTAGTAAACAGTTATATATATGAACACAATGACAGTTGTCAGCTGTTAGCATATATAATCTCTAGGGGTGTGGCAAAAAATCGATTCGAATATGAATCGCGATTCTCACGTTGTGCAATTAAGAATTGATTCTATTTTTTTTTTAATCTATGTTTTTTTTATAAATCCAACAAAACAATACACAGCAATTCCATAACAAAGCAATCCAATTCCAAAACCAAACCTGACCCAGCAACACTCAGAACTGCAATAAACAGAGCAATTGAGAGGAGACACAAACACAACACAGAACAAACCAAAAGTAGTGAAACAAAAATGATTATCAACAACAGTATCAATATTAGTTATAATTCCATTTTAGCAGTGATTAAAAATCCCTCATTGACATTATCATTAGACATTTATAAAAATAAAATAAAACAACAATAGTGTCACAGCGGCTTACGCTTGCACTTGTTCGTTTAATAGTTAAAACAAATTTACATCATTGCAATCAGTTGATAAAACATCGTCCTTTACAATTCTAAAAACTTTTTTACAAAAATCCATTACTCTGCTTGCATGTCAGCAGACTGGAGTAGATCCTGCTGAAAACCTATTTATTGAATGAATACAGAATTTTTTTTAATCGGGAAAAAAATAGTTTTTGAATCGAGAATCGTGTTGAATTGAAAAAAAAAATCGATTTTGAATCGAACCGTGGGACACCCAAAGATTCGCAGCCCTAATAATCTCCATCAATCATGGCGGAAATGTGTTACAAGATACTGCAGTAGTAAACAGTATGGATGCAATGGTACTTGCTTTATAATCCTGCAAAGGATAATCCATCTTTAATGTAAAAAAAGTTGTGATAGTGATCAGATATAAAAAAATTAATTGTGCTTTTTTTTTGCCATATTGGCCAGCCCAACGTATATGCGAACGTAAGTGTAATACGTACGGCACCGTGGGCCTCGCATACCTTTGTCTGCATTAGTTTAACATAAACCACAAGCGAGTGTCATTGTTAATTGCGGTTAATGATCAAAATATTGAACTTGTATATCATGGTAGAAACCCATTGACATTTCATTTTATAGCAAGTTTATCCCAAAAAAGTAAATAAAAACAGATTCAATCATCAACCTCATGTATCATTTTAATACATTTTGATCTCAGTGGTTCATATTTTTAACAATGTTAACTACAGTGGTCCATCGCCAACCACTTTAAGGTTTGCAGCTTTACTCATAACAGTTTGTGTGTTTTTTTTTTCTAAGCATATTCTAGATATTTTGCCTTAAATTAAGAATATTTTTACATGAATATTTATGAATAAATTAAATAAGAATACTTATGTTGGCCAGTAAATGAGGACAAACCAATCAGAAGGTGCTGTTCAGTATCATGGCTACTGATTAGCTCAGCCTTATGCAGCATGACTACTATTGGAGTGTAGAAGTGACTATGTGGGTGTTATTTCATGTTTGGAGGCCTCTAACAATATTAATCATTTTTAAAAAGTTAGAAACGGATTGGATTATGCGTTGGTTATGAAAATATTTCACACACATTCACTCACTCACAACGTAGAATATGTATAAATGATAGGAATTTCTGTACTAGAATGTGTGTAAATGGTACTGTAGTACATTTCAACCTGATAAGAAGATGCTGACATGTTGGATGTAGGATACCAGTGAAATTGAGGTTGAAGATAAACATCCTGTTTCTTCCAGTCTCACCTTGAGGTATCCCGTTCTGCGATCCAAGTTGAGGTGCAGGTTCTTGATCTCTCCAAACTCAGAAAACTTGTCGTGGATGTCTTCTTCTGTGGCCTCTTCATGTACGCCCGTCACAAACAGGATCCAGCCCTCCACAGCTACGGGTTCAAAGGTCATGCATCATTGCCATGGTAACTGCATATTACTGGTGATGATGTTCATCTCGGCGTCACTGCTTACATCTCTGGGGGCCTGGTTCATCTCCATCTTGCTCCACAGTGTCATAGTCCTCCTTCATTCGCGATCTGGCACCTTCATCTAAAAAAACAATCGTAGTAAATATGTACAGATGTTCTTTTGATTACTCCCCTAATTTTATTTATAAGTTAAAGGTCTACTGAAACCCACTACTACCCACCACGCAGTCTGATAGTTTATATATCAATGATGAAATATTAACATTGCAACACATGCCAATACGGCTTTTTTAGTTTACTAAATTACGATTTAAAATTTCCCGGGAGTTTCGTCTTGAAAACGTCGGTTAATGATGACGTGTACGCAAGACGCCACGCGTTTTTAGGAAGTATGAGCGCTGCGCACACACACAGCTAAATGTCGTCTGCTTTAACGGCATAATTACACAGTATTTTGGAGATCTGTGTTGCTAAATCTTTTGCAATTTGTTCAATTATTATTGGAGAAGTAAAAAGATGGAATTGGGAAGCTTTAGCCTTTAGCCACACAAACACACGGTGATTCCTTGTTTAAAATTCCCGGAGGTGAAAATTTACAATGGATCAGAGCGCGGTCAAGCGAACATGAATCCAGAACAAATGTCAACCAGCAGGTTTCGGTGAGAAAATTGTGGTTAAAAAGTCGCTTCTCACCGGAGAAAAGCTGAGCTTGTGCCGTCCATGGAGCTGCCATCGACTCCCCTGAGACACTGCGCGTCAAGACACCCGTGGATTGATTGATACTTTTATTAGTAGATTGCACAGTACAGTACATATTCCGTACAATTGACCACTAAATGGTAACACCCGAATAAGTTTTTCAACTTGTTTAAGTCGGGGTCCACGTTAATCAATTCATGGTAAGACACCCTTCCGACTATCAGGTACTGTTAAACTCACTAAAACACTAGCAACACAATTGAAAGATATGGGATTTCCCGGAATTATCAGAGTAAATGTGTTTAAAAACATCGAAATTCGTCCCAATGTAATCACGTTGTTTTTTTGTTTAAACTCGTTTTTTTTCTAGTCCGTCGCTATCAATATCCTCAAACACAAATCTTTCATCCTCACTCAAATTAATGAGGAAATTGTCGTTTTCTCGGTCCGAATAGCTCTTTTTGTTGGAGGCTCCCATTAGAAACAATGTGAATATGTGAGGGCCCCCCACACTTGCGACGTCATCGTCTGCGACTTCCGGTAGAGGCAGGGCTTTTCTCTTAACACCGACAGTTGCGAACTTTATCGTGGATGTTCTCTACTAAATCCTTTCAGCAAAAATATGCCAATAGTACCGGCCGCAGAAGAGTTTTTAATATATATTTTTTTTAAATAAAAAAAAATGGTTTTACTGCATGCTGTTGGTAAGCGCAGGAGTGAAAAGAGGTTTTGAATTAATTAGCGCCCCGGCGGCTATTCAAGGAAATAATAATAACAATAATAACTTAGATTTATATCGCGCTTTTCTAAACACTCAAAGCGCTCACAGAGAAGTGGGACTCAACATTCATTCACAGCTGGTGGTGGTAAGCTACATCAGTAGCCACAGCTGCCCCGGGGGTAGACTGACGGAAGCGTGGCCACCAGTTTGCGCCTACGACCCCTCCAACCACCACTTATCATTCATTCACCAGTGTGAGCGGCACCGAGGGCAAAGAGTGAAGTGTCCTGCCCAAGGACACAACGGCAGCCATTTTTTGGGATGTCAATAGGTGGGAAGCGAACCTGCAACCCTCAGGTTTCTGGCCGGCCGCTCTACCCACTATGCCATGCCGCCCCGTGAAAATACGGTACTTTTTACTTATACTCAAGTAAATATTTGGGTGACTACACCTTACTTTTACTTGAGTAATACATCTCCAAAGTAACAGTACTCTTACTTGAGTACAATTTCTGGCTACTCTAACCACCTTATATCACAATATAGTCATTTTCTATATCGACAAACGCGCTATATATCGCCCAGACCTTATGCGAAGTACAAATGTATACCCAAGAGAAAAGCTGGTGGTAAGCTACGTCAGCAGCCAGAGCTGCCCCGGGGTAGACTGACGGAAGCGTGGCTGCCAATTTGTGCCTACGACCCCTCCAACCACCACTTATCATTCATTCACCAGTGTGAGTGGCACCGGGGGCAAAGGGTGAAGTGTCCTGCCCAAGGACACAACAGCAGCGATTTTTGGGGATGTCAATAGGTGGGAAGCGAACCTGCAACCCTCAGGTTTCTGGCCGGCCGCTCTACCCACTATGCCATGCCGCCCCATGAAAATACGGTACTTTTTACTTATACTCAAGTAAATATTTGGGTGACTACACCTTACTTTTACTTGAGTAATACATCTCTAAAGTAACAGTATTCTTACTTGAGTACAATTTCTGGCTACTCTAACCACCTTATATCACAATATAGTCATTTTCTATATCGACAAACACGCTATGTATCGCCCAGACCTTATGCGAAGTACAAACGTATACCCAAGAGAAAAATATATATTGACAAAAAATAGAGTAGTGCAAAAAAAGCCAGGTGCATAGTTTGTAATGTGCAATAAGTCTGTAATATGCAGGATGCAAGAGTGATAAAGCCCTTTAGCCATGTCACCAATACCTCACATTATTATCAAATTTGAAAGATGTGTATAAATAGCATAATAAGATAACTTGTTACCTCGGGTGACTGTTATAGCAGTTGTGGGGTGTTTACATTTAACAAATAGTTTTATTTTAAAAACAAACACAACACGGTAACTCACCAGCACCAAAGCCGCGTCCTTTCCTCTTCTTGGCCTTCTCCTTCAACTTGTGGATGCTTTCTGCGGGTGAAAAACAAAAACACGTAAGATATTTTACTATGCAAATGGTTTTGCAAAAATGTATCCGGTGTTGATCTCATTCAAACACACATTAGGTGTTAGCTTGGCATCACCACAGTAGTACTTTGGACAAACTTGCAACAGCAAACCGTATGGAAGTGTGTGGTATATGAACGGTTCATGATAAAAGGGATAATCATTACATGTTAATGTAAACAACAAAAAAACTTCAACAACACCCGGACGCGTTGTTAGCATGTTAGCATGGCTAGGGCCTGCAATCCCGCACCAGCCATCGCGGCCCCCTTTCCTACTTGGCCAATTAGCTCGGTTACTCCCCAATATTTCCAAAAAGTTTAGTACTCAAACTAAACCACTATCTAGCCGCAGTGACCAACATACAAAGGTTACCATCACCATCCTCATCCATTTGGAAGTCCTCGCCTCCCGCTTCGTGAAGTTCCAAGACGTCCGCCATGTTGTCTGTCGTGCGCGAGAGTGAGCGCGACGCCGCTTGTAACCAACGTGACGTAATGACGCACGCACAATCCGGAAGTGACGTACGTTGCCAGACGAGCGTAACGGACATAAATTTATAAAATGTTGCTAACTTGTTCGGACACAAGCAGCACCCAGAATTTCTTACAAACGTTTTAGGACAACTGCTCTTTCTCCACTTCAGGTGGAGATCCCATTGCGGGTGAGAAGTAAGCAATAAACTATTCTGCCCTGGGTACTGATGTGTGATACCACTCATTTTCTTTCCGACCCGATACCGAGAAAAATTTAGAGCTGGTATCGGCGATACCGAACCGATACTTTGTGCAAATAAAGTATTTCCTTGAATTGCCGCCTGGGCGCTAATTAATTTAAAACCCCCTTCTCACTCCTGCGCTTACCAAAGGCATGCGGTAAAAGTAAGAATGCGCTAATTATTGTAAAATCTCTTCTCACTCCGGCACTTACCAAAGGTATGCAGTAAAAATGTTCCCTTTATGCGATTTCAAAATACCGGTATTGTAATCAGCCTCCTCCATTTTGAAAATGATGACAGGGGAAGTGTCACCCGAGACGTCACGAGTTTGACCAGGCGGTAATACTAAGCATGCGCTAATTATTTTGGGAAGCGAGTTATTCAAGGCAGGCGCATACTATATGGCCTGTGGCAATTCAAGGAAATATTAATATTAATATTTATCTAAACAAAACACTAGAAATGTACGAAAAAAAGAGCGAAAAAATCTGAATATAAAGCAAAAAAAGATGAATTTTAAACTAATAATTGAAGGCCTACTGAAACCCACTACTACCGACCACGCAGTCTGATAGTTTATATATCAATGATGAAATATTAACATTGCCACTCATGCCAATATGGCCTTTTTAGTTTACTAAATTGCAATTTTAAATTTCCCGGGAGTTTCTTGTTGAAAAGGTCGCGGAATGATGACGTGTACGCGTGACGTCACGGACTGTTAGGAAATATTAGCGCTGCGCACACACACAGCTAAAAGTCGTCTGCTTTAACGGCATAATTACACAGTATTTTGGAGATCTGTGTTGCTGAATCTTTTGCAATTTGTTCAATTAATAATGGAGAAGTCAAAGTAGAAAGATGGAGTTGGGAAGCTTTAGCCTTTAGCCACACAAACACACGATTATTCCTTGTTTAAAATTCCCGGAGGTGAAGCTTTACTATGGATCAGAGCGGTCAAGCGAACATGGTTCCCGATCACTTGTCAACCGGCAGGTTTCGGCGAGAAAATTGTGGTAAAAAGTCGCCTCTTACTGGAGATCTGCGGAGCTTGTGCCGTCCATGCAGCAGTGACTTCCCTCAGACACTGGCGTCAAGACACCCGTGGACACACCCCTCCGACTTTCAGGTACTATTTAACTCACTAAAACACTAGCAACACAATAGAAAGATAAGGGATTTCCCAGAATTATCCTAGTAAATGTGTCTAAAAACATCTGAATCGCTCCCAATGCAATCGCCTTTTTTTTAAAAAACTTTATATTTATTTAATTTTTCTAGTCCTTCGCTATTAAATTCCTCATCCACAAATCTTTCATCCTCGCTCAAATTAATGTGGAAATTGTCGTTTTCCCGGTCCGAATAGCTCTTGCTGCTAGAGGTTCACATTATAAACAATGTGAGGATGTGAGGAGCCCTCACACCGGTGACGTCATCGTCTGCTACTTCCGGTAAAGGCAAGGCTTTTTTATTAGCGACCAAAAGTTGCGAACTTTATCGTGGATGTTCTCTACTAAATCCTTTCAGCAAAAATATGGCAATATCGCGAAATGATCAAGTATGACACATAGAATGGACCTGCTATCCCCGTTTAAATAAGAAAATCTCATTTCAGTAGGCCTTTAAACAGTTGTGGATTTTCAATTCTTAATATATATCTAAAGAAAACAACACAAGAAATGTACGAAAAAAAGAGCGAAAAAAATCAGAATATAAAGCAAAAAAAAGCTTAATTTAAAATTAATAATTAATAACAATATACTTAGTCTGTATATATATATATATATATATATATATATATATATATAGCATTTTTTTTAGATAATCCATCCATCCATTTCCTACAGATACAATCAGGGGGAAGGCGTGGTACAACCTGGACAAGTCGCCACCTAATCGCAGGGCCAACACAGATAGACAGACAATATCCATCCATCCATTTCTACCGCTTATTCCCTCTGCGGTTCTGGGGGGCACTGGATTCTATCTCAGCTACAATCAGGGGGAAGGCGGGGTAAACACTGGACAAGTCGCCACCTCATCACAGGGCCAACACAGATAGACAGACAACATTCACACTCACATTCATACACTAGGGACAATTTAGTGTTGCCAATCAACCTATCCCCAGGTGCATGTCTTTGGAAGTGGGAGGAAGCCGGAGTACCCGGAGGGAACCCACGCATTCACGGGGATAACATGCAAACTCCACACAGAAAGACCCCGAGCCCGGGATTGAACTCAGGAAGCCTGGGATAATATATATCTTTATATAACTAAATACATTGTTCTCTCTTCTGCCACACGTTATTTGCATTTATGCTTTTTTGTAATAATTTATCTTTGGCCTTGTGTCACTATTTCAAAAGTGTAGTGTCACTATCATAAAGTCCATTTCAATATCATAAAAGTGTATTTCACTGTCATAAAATACAGTGTCACTCTTTGAAAGTGCAGTTTCAATATCATAAAGTGTAGCGTCACTATTATAAAGTGTAGTGACACTGTCACAAAAGTGTATTTTATCATTATGATGTTTTTACTATCAAAAAGTGTAGTGTCACCAACATAAAAGTATAGTGTCACTATCATAGAAATGTAGAGTCACTATCATTAAGTGTAGTGTCACTATCATTAACACATAATATTTAATTTTTTCTTAGATAATACAATATCAAAATGCCTCCCCGCCCCATACTTGACTTTTCAGCATGTAGAAAAAGTTTAGACACTCCCGATCTAAAATATTACAATATCTCAAAATAAAAAATAAAATATTGTTCAAATGTAAACAAAGCTTGATTAGGAAGTTAATCAAAATGAAATAATACTAACTTGTGAATTAATTTATTTGAAAAACTACAACAATAATACAAACTGTTAAATATTTAGCTGAACATTAATATTTTTGTACAGGCAGAATTTTTGACACAATAAATCAGGGGTCTCCAAACTTTTTTTCAACAAGGGCAACATACTGAAAAATCAAAGTTTGTGAGGACTTTATGTCAACCTTACAAAGTGTAAAATTGTTCGGTATTAATACCAACATTTTAGCTTTTTCTCATGACGAAATGTATTTTGCCCATTTTTGTTATATTTTTAAGGTTGTATTATTTCCAACAACATGTCAATAAGTCTCAAGGTGCGCACCACAAATGGCCCCCAAACCACATTTTGGACACCCCTGCACTAGGTTATGCAGTTACACAATCATTATTATTATTAATTTTATTTGTATTCCATTCTTACTTGGGGAAAAAAAAACACCAACAGTAAAAATGTAATTATTAATAATAATATACTTAGTCACAGGCAGCATGGTGGGACAGGGGTTAATGCATCTGCCTCACAATACGGAGGTCCTGAGTAGTCCAAATTCAACCCCGGGTTCGGGATCTTTCTGTGTGGAATTTGCATGTTCTCCCCATGACTGCGTGGGTTCCCTCCGGGTACTCCGGGTTCCTCCCACTTCCAAAAACATGCACTTGGGGATAGGTTGATTGGCAACACTAAATTGGCCCTAGTGTGTGAATGTGAGTCTGTCTATCCGTGTTGGCCCTGCGATGAGGTGGCCATGAGGTAGAAAATGAGGTAGGAAATGGATGGATACTTAGTCACCTCTGATACAAAGTGGACACAAAGTTATGTATATATATATATATATATATATATATATATACATATACACACACACACAGTATATATGTGTGTGTTTTCGGCTTTGTTTTCCAACTAAAAATATCAAAATTACATATAAAGAACGAACAACAAACCATTTGGCACTCATCGAGGGTGGACGCTCCCCTTTCCTCTCCCTTATCTCTCCTTCTTGCTTCTTTGTTTTGTCTCGTCTTAACTTTCTTGTTGCCACTTTTTGCACTGCTCTCCAAATCTAAACATTGGAGCTATTTACTGGCCTCAACAAAATTGACTAGATCTTGGTTTTGGGAGAACCTGCTGTCGTGACGAAGCGGTTGTTGCTGGACACACGGGAGAAGAAGGAGGGCCGCGTGCCTGGCGACCCATTTCTGTCGAGGACGTGAAGATATCCACCTATTCGGAATTAGGACAACAGGACATCTGCTGATTGGAGTAAGCGTTGCTCTGGTTTGTCGACAAATTGGAAGTTGCTGGCAGTCGTCAAAGTACCCCAAAGCTGCCACAAATGATTGGAGGATACGGAAAGAACTCTGGATTACATCGGACTGTCTACCCCACAAGTTTTGAGTACCAGTCATAGACAATTTAGGGTGAAAAGAAAATTCTATTTTCACCCGCATAAAAATCATTCTAAATTGGATTGTTTCCCTGGCTTCGAGACTCTCCCTAAGGACAGCGCAGCGAAGACACAACAAACTCCCTTCTTGTCTCTCATGGACACACACCTGTTGTTGTTGACTTTGGACTAGCGACTGCAATACACCAAGGCCGCGGAACAGAGACACACTACGGGCTTACACACACACACAACACACACACACATATCCACAAAAATATACGCCACACATACACACCCCCACCACCCCAACCCAACGCCCTCGACGCAAATCCCGTAGGGGTGATGAATGTATGGTCAGCGCCTGAGAGCTGCGACCTACCACCATGACCTTGAACTACCTTCCCTCTGTTGCTAGATATCTCGAAATGTCTGTTGTAATATGTATATGTGCTTTGCTATGAAGGTTTTTTCCCACTCCAGACTGGGCCCCCTTAGGAGCCCAGTCTGGATTGTATTTTTTTACTCATCCTTCCCCAGTGTTTACCTTTTTCCCATCTTTTACGGAGCGCCTTATGGCGACCCATCAGCGTTCTTGTTCTGTAACCCTGTACACTGTTTGTCTAATCTTGAACAGGTTTGTGCTGAAAACAAAGTTTCGTTGTACTTGTGCAATGACAATAAAGACCTATCCTGTCTTATCCATTTGGCAGTGTTTACAGTGGAGTTATTGGCAATCCCAGCAGCATTACAATGGGTAGCAGAGTCAGCTAAAAAAGGTGGTGTGGTCTGCTCCGACTCAAGGTCAGCTTTAATCTATATCCAATATTTAAAGTCGCCAAACGGACAATAAATAGGTAGTGACATGTATGAAATACTGTTCAGGCTTGAGAGTGTACCGGTGTAAAGTTATTATGGCTTCCAGTGAGTGCACAGAGGCTTGAAGGGAAATTAATTGGCAGATCAGCTGGCAAAGCAGGCAGCACAAGAAGGTACCTCTCAGTAAAGCAGAGTCAAGATCATTTATTAAAGGGGTCATATTATGATATTTTTATACATGCAAAACACTACCTTGTGGTCTACATCAGGGGTTCACAACCTTTTTTTCAGTGATGTACCCCCTGTGAACATTTTTTTTAATTCAAGTACCCCCTAATCAGAGCAAAGCATTTTCGGTTGGAAAAAAAGAGATAAAGAAGTAAAATACAGCACTATGTCATCAGTTTCTGATTTATTAAATTGTATAACAGTGCAAAATATTGCTATTTTGTGGTGGTCTTTCTTGAACTATTTGGAAAAAAAGATACAAAAATAACTAAAAACTTGTTGAAAAATAAACAAGTGATTCAATTATAAATAAAGATTTCCACACATAGAAGTAATCATCAACTTAAAGTGCCCTCTTTGGGGATTGTAATAGAGATCCATCTGGATGAATCAATTTACTTTTAAATATTTCTTTAACATCAATATTTATGGAACATGTCCATAAAAAATCTAGTTGTCAACACTGAATATTGCATTGTTGCATTTCTTTTCACGGTTTATGAACTTACATTCATATTTTATAGAAGTATTATTCAATAAATATATTTATAAAGGATTTTTAAATTGTTGCTATTTTTAGCATATTTTGGCATACCTTCAAGTACCCCCAAGGGTACGCGTACCCCCATTTGAGAACCACTGTACTAGACAACCACTGAGCTAGCGTTTTAGCTAAGTAGTTAGCCTGCGAGCAGGATTTTGTCAGGGAAGGGGGATTTTTTCCCTTGGCAAGCTTTTAATTGTGATGAGACCGAAAAATATCCCGAAGCTCAATCTCAGTAAATAACTTAAATTTGGAACACTGCATCATCGTTTTCACAGATTTTTGGTTGTTAGAGGTAGGGTGTTTTAATATAGAGCTATAAATCTTTTTTTAAAGGCACAAAAAACAGGTTGAGTATCAAAAAATTTACATAGATGAATATAAAACTTAGCCAATAGTATAATGAGGTTGCAAAGGTAAAATTCATTTTCAATTTTTTTTCAATACAGTGTAAAACCAAGTATATAATATTTAATATATATTATTGTTTTAGTTGCTTAAAAGATATTCCTGGCTCTGAATTTTTTTCATTGCTATTTTTATGTTTTTGTGCATTACTTGTTGCCATCATCATTAAAAGTTAGTTTTTTCGCAACATACTTTTTACTTTTATTCAAGTAATTTGGGTGACTACTCCTTACTTTTACTTGAGTAAATCATCTCTAAAGTAACAGTACTCTTACTTGAGTACAATTTCTGGCTACTCTACCCACCTCTGTTTCTATGTCAAAAACAACAATACAAGTAGAAGGTAAATCTACTGAAGAGATGTTGGTCACACTTTATTTTTAATAATAATATTGTATTATTTTATGTTGTAAACCCAAAAAATAAGTAACAGCTAAATCTACTGTTCATATGTTGTCTACTGTACTTTTATAGAAAGCTTCTTGGATACTGAAAATGTGATCAGAAAAGGTGTCCTCTTGTTAATTCAAGCTAAAGTGTTGCTTGCGCTTTATTCAAATAAGATGTGAATGCATTGTTTAATAATTGTTGTTTATTTGTTTGTTTGTATCATAATTCATGTATACATCATTCCTTACAACAAATAACAATAATTGTTGATTACTTGTTTACATTATAATTAATGTACAGTATACATCATTCCTCAAAAGAAATAACATGAATTGTTGTTTACATGTTTGTTTTGTATCATAATTCATGAATACATCATTCCTTACAAGAAATAACAGCAATATAGGAAAGTTCACCTGTAGTAGCTACTATTTATTTCCCACTCACACTGCTTGATCTGTTTTGATAAAAACAATGACTGAATTCATTTCAACTCACTCAAAAGTTTTGGATGGTATCATTCTAAAAAAAATATATATATCGTCCTTGAATCGTATCGGCAACCTCAAATTCTGAATTGAATCGTTAAAGCGACTCGATACACCTCTAATATATAATAATAATTTTGGTAATTTCCTAGTAGGTGGATTGAAGAGAAGAATCATCTTTACGTAGGGAAGGAAGAAGCAAGAGGACAAGGTCTGGTTCCTGGTAAGAAGAGGCTTTTCTTGTGGTCTTGGTCAAAGATCTTAAGGGCCTACTGAAACCCGCTACTACCGACCACACAGTCTGATAGTTTATATATCAATGATGAAATCCTAACATTGCGACTCATGCCAATTTAGTTTACTAAATTGCAATTTTAAATTTCGCACCAAAGTATGCTGCTGAAACGTCGCGGTATGATGATGCGTGCGCGTGACGTCACGCATTGTAGAGGACATTTTGTTCCAGCATCGTTCCCAGCTATAAGTCGTCTGTTTTCATCGCATTATTCCACAGTATTCTGGACATCTGTGTTGCTGAATCTTTTGCAATTTGTTCAGTAAACAATGGAGACATCAAAGAAGAAAGCTGTAAGTGGGAAGCGGTGTATTGCGGGCGCATTTAGCAACACAAACACAGCCGGTGTTTCATTGTTTACATTCCCGAAAGATGACGGTGAAGCTTTACTATGGAACAGAGCGGTCAAGCGAACACGGTTGAATTAGACCACACACACAAATTACAGTGTATTATGCAGCGATCATTTCGAAAGATCGTGTTTCGAAGAGGGTCCCTTGCGAAGGGCAGAGATGGGCATCGCCACTACCCGTCGACTGGTGCTGAAAAAAAGGTGCGGGGCCGACCTTCAGGTTGTACAGGTACGACCATATAATCTCACTAAAACACTAGTAACACAATAAGCAGATAAGGGATTTTCCACAATTATCCTAGTAAATTTGTCTAGTAACATCTGAATCGCTCCCACTGTATAGTCTTTTTTATTTTTTCTAATCCTTCACTCCCTCTTTCCTCATCCGCGAATCTTTCATCCTCGCTCAAATTAATGGGGAAATCGTCGCTTTCTCGGTCTGAATCGCTCCCGCTGCTGGTGGCCATGATTGTAAACAATGTGAGGATGTGAGGAGCTCCACAACCCGTGACGTCACGCGCACATCGTCTGCTACTTCCGGTACAGGCAAGGCTCTTTTATCAGCACCAAAAGTTGCAAACTTTATTGTCGATGTTCTCTGCTAAATCCTTTCAGAAAAAATATGGCAATATCACGAAATGATCAAGTATGACACATAGAAAGGACCTGCTATCCCCGTTTAAATAAGAAAATCTCATTTCAGTAGGCCTTAAAAGTGGCAGTAGAGTGGAAAAACAAGTTCCCTCCATAATGAAGCTGTTATCCTATATACTGTATCTAATGTATGACATAAAAAGACTTCCAAAGTTTCCGAGTAAATAGATATGATCAAAATAGAATCAATCTCACAGCGTTTCCCGAGCCATTTTTGAGAGGTAATGAGGAAGCCAGTCCTGTGATCTGTGACATAGAGGAAGAACCACAGATCCCTTCCCCTTCAACAACAATTTTAATCAAGCAAGACTTTGTGAAAGCCAACAACGATTATTTTGGGAAGAATTATGATCCAGAACCTTAAGTTTTTGAGTCGGAACACAAAGAGGATGAGCAAAAAGTTTTAGAGGCCGAGTACTAAACGGATGTAACTTTATTTTGACACCATAGCATTAGCAGCATTGCTGGGTGCTAAAAATATATACCAACCTTAATAAAACATAATAAAACAAACACTTACTGTAATATTTATACTCTTGCTGGGATGTCGACCGATAGGACGCTCACATAATTTCGTTTAGATGAAGAATCAGTCTTCGCAAAGGGTTAAACAAGGTTTTGGCCATGTGAAAGTGGACCAGCTTTTTGGTCCATGGCCCCATTTCTATACTACCAGGTGAGAGATGCATGAATTATAATCCAGAATTTACTTTTAGCAAGTTTGAGACCAAGCAGAAGCTGCCGCCGGCTTTTAGTGTGTCAACATTAGCGGCGTAAGATAGCATTAGTTCGCCGCTATCAATGCGCTGCTAAAATAGTCCGTCTGCGTTGGTGCTTTAAACAACAATATCACTCATATTTGGTTAATATTCAAGTCACGACATGTGAATGGAATATTTTTGGCGCTTTCTGGATGTTTTTAGAGGGTATAATGAACGCAACAGAGGACCCTCCATCTGTTGACTGAATTGTTAGATATTTAGTTACCATTTAGAAACCATAGACAAAGCCAAGCATATGTGTTCTTGTCCTACATAAGGATTGTGAATGATAAACGGCACATCTCTTTACAATTTGTGCGTATTTCCAGTGTGACTGATCTAATAATATAGTCAGAGTGCTGAAGTGTTACTACAGTGGCGTAGAATCTACAAGAATTGCTGAAGATGGCCGACCGAATTTCTGGCATTTTGTGGTGTTTACACGGTATTTTCACATACTTTGCAGATGGTAAATACAATTGAATACGGTTTAAAGGGCAAGCGGGGAAAAAAAATGGATGGATTAAGTATATAAAGTCAACTTGTTTTTACACTCTACTGCTACCTTAAATATATAGCATGCAGATTAGATAACAAAAAATGTCTGATCATCGAAGTAACTAACCTCCTTCACTCTTTAATTTCCATCCCTAGGAGGTCTGGTTCTCAGGACAGGACCGATGCGGGGAGATAAGGGTCTTCTTAGCATCAAGAGCCAGATTCTCATAGGTATGTGTTGATGCCTACTGAACATGTTTGCTTGCAGTTATTACCAATGTTATTAACTACCTTTATTAATAGCTATTACCAATGTTAAGTTTGTGGGTCCGTCAGCTGGACGACAAAAAGGCAGCAGTCTGATGTCATGTTCCTTCTGGAGTCTTTGAAGGTACCCATCCATCTTCTTCCACTTATCCGAGGTCGAGTTGCGGGGGCAGCAGCCTAAGTAGGAAAGCCCAGACTTTCCTCTCCCCAGCCACTTCGTCCAGCTCGTCCCGGGGGATCCTGAGGCGTTCCCAGGCCAGCTGGTAGAGATAGTCTTCCCAACGCGTCTTTGGTCTTCCCTGTGGCCTCCTATCGGTCGGACGTGCCCGAGGCGTTCGGGTGGCATCCTGACCAGATGCCTGAACCACCTCATCCGGCTCCTCTCGATGTGGAGGGACAGCGGTTTTACTTTGAGACCCTCCCGGATGGCAGAGCTTCTCACCCTATCTCTACCCGGCGGAGGAAGCTCATTTTGGCCACTTGTACCCGTGATCTTGTCCTTATGGTCATAATACAAAGGTCATGACCATAGGTGAGGATGGGAACGTAGATCGACCGGTAAATTGAGAGCTTTGCCCTCCGGCTCAGGTCCTTCTTCGCCACAACGGATCGATACGGCGAAGACGCCGCACCGATCCGCCTATCGATTTCACGATCCTCTCTGCCCTCACTCAAGACTCCGAGGTACTTGAACTGCTCCACTTGGGGCAAGATCTCCTCCTCAACCCGGAGATGGCACTCCACCCTTTTCCAGGCGAGAACCATGGACTCGGATTTGGAGGTGCTGATTCTCATCCCAGTTGCTTCACACTCGACTGTGAACCGATCCAGTGAGTGCTGAAGATCCTGGCCAGATGAACCCATCAGGACCACATCAACTGCAAAAACCAGAGACCTTATCCTGCAGCCACCAAACCAGAGACCCTCAACGCCCTGACTGCGCTTAGAGATTCTGTCCATTAAAGTTATGAACAGAATCGGTGACAAAGGACAGCCTTGGCGGAGTCCAACCCTCACTGGAAACGAGTCCGACTTACTGCCGGCAATGCGGACCGAGCTCAGACACTGATCATACAGGGAGCAGACCGCCACAATCAGACAGTCCGTTACCCCATACTCTATGAGCACTCCCCACAGGACTTCCCGAAGGACATGGTCGAATGCCTTCTCCAAGTCCACAAAGCACATGTAGACTGGTTGGGCAAACTCCCATGCACCCTCGAGGACCCTGCCGAGAGTATAGAGCTGGTCCACAGTTCCACGACCAGGACGAAAACCACACTGTTCCTCCTGAATCTGAGGTTCCACTATCCGGCGTAGCTTCCAATCCAGTACAGCTGAAAAGACCTTACCGGCAAGGCTGAGGAGTGTAATCCCACGATAGTTGGAACACACCCTCTGGTTTCCCTTCTGAAAAAGAGGAACCACCACCCCGGTCTGCCAATCTAGAGGTACCGCCCCCGATGTCCACGCGATGTTGCAGAGTCTTGTCAACTATTTGAAGGTACAAAACCATAAAAACCACAACATATTGCTGAGCCAGCAAAACACAAACATTCTCAGTACGTATTTTGAAACTCCTGTTGTGTAATTTATAAAATAACTTTTCAGGATTTACACCAGGGGTGTCCAAAGTGCGGCCCGTGGTACATTCTGAAAATACTATTTGAAAAAGCATACTGGTGAAATGTAACAAGAAAAAGTTGCAATGTCGACTCTAATAACAAAACTATCAGTTTTTTTTTCTTTAAAGCTGTCATTTCTCAAAAAATAAAAATTAATAAAAATCAATGTTGTTATGAATATTTGATTTTTTAAATTATTTTTTTACATTTTATGTATTTGATTATATTTATTATTATGAATAATATTACAATTATTATCAAGCCTCCAATTACTTCACATCCAAAATATTGCTTTGACATATTTTGGGGGGAAAATATTGCATATACAAAGTTTTCTTTGACAAAAAGGGCAAAAAAAAAAACATGAAAAATTAATTTTAAAAAAATTACAATAGATGGATGGATCTCAACTTGATCAAAAGTCTTGAGCGTTGAAAGTAAAACTAATAATTGTAAGACCCGTATTTTAAAAAAATCTATTTTATGACCCCCCCCCCCCCCGCCTTTTTACTTAATAGAAAATGTGTGATTAAAACTGTCATTATTATTTTTATTTAAATTAATTAAAATCAATGGTTTTATGAATTATAGAACAATTTAAGTCTCAAATTACTTGATACTAAATATTTCACTTTGGAAAATTTTCTTGGGGAAATATTTCATATTTTGTTTTTACCATACAAAACTGTTTTACTTAGACAAAAAGTATATAAAACATCCTACGATTAAAAATATAAATATATAAATATATATATATATATATATACATATATATATATATATATATATATATACACACATACACACATACGTGTATATATATACACACATACACACATACGTGTGTATATATATATATATATATACACATACACACATACGTGTGTATATATATATATATATATACACATACATACGTATATATACACATACAAACATACATATTATTTTCTTCTTTCATTACTTTACATTTACAAAATTTTCTTGGGGAAGTATTTCATATTTTGTCTTTACCATACAAAACTGTTTACTTTGACAAAAAGTATATAAAACATCCTTCAATTAAAAATAAAATAAATAAATAAAAAAATAAAAAAATACATAAATATATATATATATTTATATATATATATATATGACCTGTTTATGACTGAGAACAGGAGGGGAACACTAAAGGTAAAAAAAAAAAAAATGTCTATACTGTATTGGTTTTGAAAATGAAAAATATCAAAATGGCCCCCGAATGCTTTGATTTTTCATTGTGCGGCCTTCAGTGCAAAAAGTTTGGACACCCCTGCTGTACACGGTGAAAGGCCTTAGAAGCGTCTACGAGCACAAAGGTAAAATGTTGAGATTAGTTCAGTTCGAGCTGAGATGTATCCTGTTTGAAAGTTTGATTGTCTTTTTGGGATTTGAATTCACTTATGTTGATGATTCCTCTTTGATCTTCTTTCAAGGCTTCTGGTCCAGAACTTTCCACAGCGGGTTGTGGTACACCCACGCTTCACCCTGCACACCCACAAAAACACACAAAATGTATACTGGATATGTATACCGTATTTCCAAACACACTATGTAGCAAACATGAATGTTTTTTGGATATATTGTACTTGTCAGAGTAGTTCTCTTGCAACATACTTAAGTATTTTTGTGAAATATGAACACTTTTTCTACAAAACCCAAAACTGGTAAAGTTGGCATGTTGTGTAATTCATAAATAAAAATAGAATAGAATGATTTTCAAATCCTTTTCAATTTGTATTCAATTGAATGGACTGCAAAGACAAGATATTTGATGTTTGAACTGAAAATAAAAAATGTATTAACTTAGAATTTAATGGCAGCAACACATTACAAAAAATTTGGCACAGGGGCACTTTTACCACTGTGTTACATGGCCTTTCCTTTTAACAACACTCAGTAAACGTTTGGGATACGAGGAGACCAATTTTTGAAGCCGTTATGATCCGCTGCCCAGATCATATTATGTTTTGGGTTTGAGTCTTTTTTGTATTATGTTCTGCTACTGTTTGACTTTGTTCCTGGTTGTACTTCCTTGTTTATCCAGTTACCATAGTTACTCATTAGATTCACCTGCCTCTTGCTTTTGACGCGCACCTGCCTCTTGATTACTGTCTTTATTTTTGTCCACTCGTTCTTGCTTCCTAATTTGTGTTCGCACTACAGTGACGACCTTGATCCTCGATTCCGATTTTAAATCTGTTCTTGCTAGCTTCCGTGCTAAGCCTTTGCTCCTCTAGCTACCGTGCTAGTAGTTTTGTTGTCCCTTTTGTGCCTTGTGCAAGTTTTTCTGTTATTTCTCTAGTTCCCATGCTAGCGCTTTTGTTTTTTTCTAGCTCCCATGCTAGTTCTGTTTGTTTTGACTAAGTCTGTTTTTATTTGTTGAATAAATCAATTATTTCTTACCTTCACGCTGTGTTCGAGCCCGACTGCATCCCTGAGAGAACGACCCGCATCACCACGATGCCACGCAATCGTCACAGAAGCTTTTCAGGTGGAATTCTTTCCCATTCTTGCTTGATTTACAGTTTAAGTTGTTCAACAGTCCGGGGTCTCAGTTGTCGTATTTTCGGCTTCATATTGCGTCAAACATTTTCAATAGGAGACAGGTCTGTACAACAGGTAGGCGAGTCTAGTACCCGCACTCTTTTACTATGAAGCCACGTTGTTGTAACACATAGCTTGGCATTGTCTTGCTGAAATAAGCAAGGGCGTCCATGATAACGTTGCTTGGATGGCAACATATGTTGCTCCAAAACCTGTATGTACCTTTCAGCACTAATGGTGCCTTCACAGATGTGTAAGTTACCCATGCCTTGGGCACTAATACACCCCCATACCATCACAAATGCTGGCTTTTGAGCTTTGCGCCTACAGTGTATAACAAATCGGATGATTCTTTTCCTCTTTGTTCCGGAGGACACGACGTCCACAGTTTCCAAAAACAATTTGAAATGTGGACTCGTCAGAACACTTTTCCACTTTGCATCAGTCCATCTTAGATAAGCTCAACCCAGCGAAGCCGGCGGCTTTTCTGGGTGTTGTTGATAAATAGCTTTCGGTTTGCATAGTAGAGTGCTTAGTAGAGTTTTAACTTGCTTTTACAGATGTAGTGACAAACTGTTGTTACTGACAGTGGTTTTATGACGTGTTCCTGAGCCCGTTTAGCGATATTTTTAACACACTGATGTCGCTTTTTGATGCAGTACCGCCTGAGGGATCGAAGGTCCATAATATCATTGCTTACGTGCAGTGATTTCTCCAGATTCTCTGAACCTTTTGATGATATTACAGACCGCAGATGGTGAAATCCCTAAATTCCTTGCAATAGCTCGTTGAGAAATGTTGTTCTTAAACTGTTCGACAATTTGCTCACGCATTTGTTCGCAAAGTGGTGACCCTCGCCATATCCTTGTTTGTGAATGACTGAGCATTTCATGGAAGCTGATTTTATACCCAATCATGGCACCCACTTGTTCACGATTAGCCTGTTCACCTGTGGGATGTTCCAAATAAGTGTTTGATGAGCATTCCTCAACTTTCTCAGTCTTTATTGCCACTTGTACCAGCTTTTTTGAAACATGTTGCATGCATCAAATTCCTAATGATATAATATTAAAAAAATAACTAAGTTTTCCAGTTTGAATGTTAAATATCTTGCCTTAGCAGGCTATTAAATTGAATATACAGTATTTCCTTGAATTGCTGCAGGGCATATAGTATGCGCCTGCCTTGAATTACTGCCGGGTCAAACTCGCTTTGCAAAATAATTAGCGCATGCTTATTATTACCGCCTGGTCCAACTCGTGACATCACGAGTGACACTTCCCCTGTCATCATTTTTAAAATGGAGGAGGCTGATTTCAATACCGGTAATTTAAAATCACATAAAGGGAAGAAGATTAAGAGCTATTCACTAGGATTTAAGGTCCAAGCTTACATCACACTCAAATTTTTACTGCATGCCTTTGGTAAGTGCCAGAGTGAAAAAAGGGTTTTAAAATAATTAGCGCATGCTTACTGTTACCGCATGCCTTTGGTAAGCGCAGGAGTGAGAAGAGGTTTTAAATTAATTAGCGCCCCGGCGGCAATTTAAGGAAATACGGTAAGTTGAAAATGATTTGCAAATCATTGTATTCTGTTTTTATTTACGATTTACACAACGTTACAACTTCACTGGTTTTGTAATATAATCTATAAATAATGAATATGATTGGATATTAAAAGTATGTTAAAGTTTAACTTCTACCTTGTTTACGTCCGTGACGACTTTCTTAAAGTTTTGTAATCAATCAGATATATCAAGCAGCTAAAATGCTAAAAGTGTGGATAGTGTTTTGCATGTTTCCCATCATGCTTTGTAATGGATGTAATTTAGATTTTTTTTTAATGGTGCATGGATGTTTTTTTTATAATATCCACAATGTTCAGTGAGCAGGTTGTGTTATGTGTGACCCTGTCTGTTCACATTGTGTGTTGGTTGGATTTTTGATGGTATTTTTTTGCACCATGACTAGGGAAGGTTATTAGCATTGGGTCATAAAGGTGAATACTGTAGAATAATAATAATAATTAAAGGTCATACACCCGAATTAATCATGTTGTATGCTAGATGGCGACATAATAGCAGCATCGTAATTATCAGATTGTTAAAATAAATTCGATCTTCCTGTGGATAGAATAAAGTCTCGCGTACCAAATTGAGAATGTCAGTGGGCTGCATTTGGCATGCAGGCCAAGGTTTAGACACCACTGATTTAAATATATCCTTCACATTCACAACCACTCCAATGAATGTCAGAGTCAATGACAACATTATTGTCTTGGGAATATTAACTATGAAATTACTTTAACGTCTCTGCTTCTTCTCACCTCTTGGATGAAATATTGGGGGTTCCAAGGAGTTTTGTTAGCAGATCTCTGTTTGCCTTCGCTTCGCTGCCTCTCCTCCAGGCGGTGTTTGTGTTCCGTGGCTTCATCCATATTCCCCGCCCGCAGAGATGCTGTCACCTGCTGCCAAACACGCCTGGACACAAACAGCATAATCAATTGTCCAGGGAACACTTTAACACATCAGCCTTAATCTACATCCGGGGTGTCAAACTCGTTTTTATTGAGGACCACATCACAAGAGGGTCGCTTTTAATGGTAAATATTAGGGGTGTGGGAAAAAATCGATTCGAATACGTTGTGCGATTCAGAATTGATTCTCATTTTTAAAAAATCAATTTTTTTTTTATTTTTTATTTATCAATCCAACAAACCACTACACAGCAATACCATAACAATGCAAACCAATTCCAAAACCAAACCTGACCCAGCAACACTCAGAACTGCAATAAACAGAGCAATTGAGAGGAGATACAAACACAACAAACCAAAAGTAGTGAAACAAAAATGAATATTATTAACAACAGTATCAATATTAGTTATAATTTCAGTATAGCAGTGATTAAAAATCCCTCATTGACATTATCATTAGACATTTATAAAAAAAAAAAAAAAAGAACAATAGTGTCACAGTGGCTTACACTTGCATCGCATCTCATAAGCTTGACAACACACTGTGTCCAATGTTTTCACAAAGATAAAATAAGTCATACTTTTGGTTCGTTTAATAGTTAAAACAAATTTACATCATTGCAATCAGTTGATAAAACATTGTCCTTTACAATTATAAAAGTTAAAAAAAAATAAAAAATACTACTCTGCTTGCATGTCAGCAGACTGGGGTAGATCCTGCTGAAATCCTATGTATTGAATGAATACAGAATCGTTTTGAATCGGAAAAATATCGTTTTTGAATTGAGAATCGAATCGAATCGAAAAAAGGGATATATTATCGAATCGTGACCCCAAGAATCGATATTGAATCGAATCGTGGGACACCCAAAAATTCACAGCCCTAGTAAATATATATGAATATAAATATATGAATATAAATGTCTCTCTGCCTTGCTACACAATTTGCATAGCCAACTCTTTTTTACTAAAATATTGATGGTTAACTTCATTTGAAACCGTAAGTGAAGATGAGGGGCAATCACATGCAGGCCATTTCTCTGTTAAAGGGGAACATTATCAAAATTTCTGAAGGGTTAAAACCAATAAAAATCAGTTCCCAGTGGCTTATTTTATTTTTCAAAGTTTTTCTCAAAATTTTACCCATCACACAATATCATGAAAAACGGATTCAAAATGCCTGATTTACACCATCGCTATATCCACCCGTCTACTGTCCTGTGACATCACTGTGTGAAGCCACCAGAAACAAACATGGCGGATTGCACAGAAAGGTATAGCATAGTAGCTCGGATTCCGACTCGGATTTCAGCGCCGTAAGCGATTCAACAGATTAGGCACGTGTTGAAACAGATAGCTGGAGTGAGGAGGCATGTACCAAAAACGAAATTAAAGAAGCAACTGAAGCTATTGAGCCACATCACGACAGACAGCGGCACGGGAGGAAGCGCAGACGAATTCGGCGATCGCCTTCTAACCAACGATTGGTATGTGTTTGTTTGGCATTAAATGTGGGTGGAGGGAAAGGCTGGATGCAAAAATAGCTACAAATGAGGCATAATGATGCAATATGTACATACAGCTAGCCTAAATAGCATGTTAGCATCGATTAGCTTGCAGTCATGCCGTGACCAAATATGTCTGATTAGCACACTTGAGTTTATCGTTGGAAATGCATTTGCTTTGAGTGTCGCAGGATATCCACACATTCTTGCCATCTCTGTCGTAGCATAGCTGTCGTCGGTACAGTGTGCGGAACAAACGAGGGACTTTCGCATCTTTTGACCACTGTTGCAACTTGAAACCGTCTATGTTCGTGTTGTTACACCCTCCGACAACACACCGACTAGGCATGATGTCTCAAAGGTACCGGAAAACAGTCGAAAAAACGGAAAATAACAGAGCTGATTTGACTTGACTTGGTTGCTTTGTTGGGTCTGCTTCTGTCTCTGACCATGCTCCCTCCTCCCCAGCAGACGATGGCGTGGAACACCGCAGAGGATATGTTTCTTTTACTTTTTATTCATAGCTGTATGTAGAAGTGTCTGGTTGTATCTGCTGCTTTAATGTCTTTAATGTCCTCTGTGTTCTTTGATGTTTGATGTTTCCCTCTTACACACATGGAAGAGGGATGTGTACCATGGTTATGAGTTGTTTTTTTATTTTTTTTATTTATTTGTTTTTTTCCCTTGGCCTCAGTCTGCACCTCCTCTCCAGGGCCCAGGCAAAGACCGATTTTTTAAATTTTATTTTAATCTTCTATTGATTGATTGATTGACTGCCTCTTCCATTCCTTCCCACGCAACAACCATCACTTTGCTGTCCATTCCACATTTCTAGTAGGCTTTTCTGAGATTCCATTTCATACAGGGGTGCACGATAATTATCATCTGATAATTATTGGGCCAATATGACGAATTGTGACGTCACACTGATAAATCCAAAAACATTAAAAAAATCGCTACGACTGATAAAAAAAAAAAAAAAACGCTCCCAAGAGGCAAGACTACCCGTACTGTGCTGTAGGTGACTTAGAATGACAAAATCAGTCTTCTCCTATGTCTTGCTGTAAGTCTGTCATGAACTTCCCCTGAGCTTATTGCTTATTGCAAACAAACATGGCGTTGATCATGAAGGACTTTCAGAGGGAGATATTCTGCAAACATTCTGCAGAGAAGGAATAAACATTGAGCTTCAATCTTATCGGGCACCTGAAACACCAGCATTGTCACAACAGACATGTTCAACAGCATGATTCCACACACCCTGCACACCCTCATGGATCCTCTACCCTCAGAGGCTACAACAAAGCATTCCAAGACCAAAATACTAAGAAATAGCTTCTTTCCGGAAGCTGTTGCTGTACAGCCGGGTTCACCAACCTTTTTGAAACGAAGAGCTACTTCTTCGGTACTGATTAATGCCAAGGGCTACCAGTTTGATACACACTTAAATAAATTGCCTGAAATAGCTAATTTGCTCATATTACCTTTAATAAATACATATATATATATATATATAAAAAATGGGTATTTCTGTCTGTCATTCCGTCGTACATTTTTTTCCTTTTACGGAATGTTTTTTGTCGGGAATAAATGATCAATCAATCAATCAATCAATGTTTACTTATATAGCCCTAAATCACTAGTGTCTCAAAGGGCTGCACAAACTACTACGACATCTTCGGTAGGCCCACATAAGGGCAAGGAAAACTGACACCCAGTGGGACATCGGTGACAATAATGACTATGAGAACCTTGGAGAGGAGGAAAGCAATGGATGTCGAGCGGGTCTAACATGATACTGTGAAAGTTCAATCCATAATGGATCCAACACAGTCGCGAGAGTCCAGTCCAAAGCGGATCCAACACAGCAGCGAGAGTCCCGTTCACAGCGGAGCCAGCAGGAAACCATCCCAAGCGGAGGCGGATCAGCAGCGCAGAGATGTCCCCAGCCGATACACAGGCGAGCAGTACATGGCCACCGGATCGGACCGGACCCCCTCCACAAGGGAGAGGGGGACATAGGAGAAAAAGAAAAGAAACGGCAGATCAACTGGTCTAAAAAGGGAGTCTATTTAAAGGCTAGAGTATACAAATGAGTTTTAAGGTGAGACTTAAATGCTTCTACTGAGGTGGCATCTCGAACTGTTACCGGGAGGGCATTCCAGAGTACTGGAGCCCGAAATGAAAAAGCTCTATAGCCCGCAGACTTTTTTTTGGGCTTTGGGAATCACTAATAAGCCGGAGTCCTTTGAACGCAGATTTCTTGCCGGGACATATGGTACAATACAATCGGCAAGATAGGATGGAGCTAGACCGTGTAGTATTTTATACGTAAGTAGTAAAACCTTAAAGTCACATCTTAAGTGCACAGGAAGCCAGTGCAGGTGAGCCAGTACAGGCGTAATGTGATCAAACTTTCTTGTTCTTGTCAAAAGTCTAGCAGCCGCATTTTGTACCAACTGTAATCTTTTAATGCTAGACATGGGGAGACCCGAAAATAATACGTTACAGTAGTCGAGGCGAGACGTAACAAACGCATGGATAATGATCTCAGCGTCTTTAGTGGACAGAATGGAGCGAATTTTAGCGATATTACAGAGATGAAAGAAGGCCGTTTTAGTAACGCTTTAAATGATGAAAAAAACACTAAATTGAATGGTTTAAAAGAGGAGAAAACAGGATAAAAAATGGAAATTCCATCCATCCATTTTCTACCGCTTATTCCCTTTTGGGGTCGCGGGGGAGCTGGCGCCTATCTCAGCTACAATCGGGCGGAAGGCGGGGTACACCCTGGACAAGTCGCCACCTCATCACAGGGCCAACACAGATAGACAGACAACATTCACACAAAATTAAATTTTGAAACATAGTTTATCTTCAACTTCGACTCTTTAAAATTCAAAATTCAAACGAAAAAAAGAAAAAAAAAACTAGCTATTTCGAATCTTTTTGAAAAAAATAAAAAAAAGAATTTATGGAACATCATTAGTAATTTTTCCTGATTAAGATTAATTTAAAAATTCTGATGACATGTTTTAAATAGGTTAAAATCCAATCTGCATTTTGTTAGAATATATAACAAAATGGACCAAGCTATAGGGCTTCACGGTGGCAGAGGGGTTAGTGCGTCTGCCTCACAATACGAAGGTCCTGCAGTCCTGGGTTCAAATCCAGGCTCGGGATCTTTCTGTGTGGAGTTTGCATGTTCTCCCCGTGAATGCGTGGGTTCCCTCCAAGTACTCCGGCTTCCTCCCACTTCCAAAGACATGCACCTGGGGATAGGTTGATTGGCAACACTAAATTGGCCCTAGTGTGTGAATGTGAGTGTGAATTTTGTCTGTCTATCTGTGTTGGCCCTGCGATGAGGTGGCGACTTGTCCAGGGTGTACCCCGCCTTCCGCCCGATTGTAGCTGAGATAGGCGCCAGCGCCCCCCGCGACCCCGAAAGGGAATAAGCGGTAGAAAATGGATGGATGGATGGACCAAGCTATATTTCTAACAAAGACAAATCATTATTTCTTCTAGATTTTTGGGGGAATTTTAATCATTAATAAGTTTGAAGAAATATTTCACAAATATTATTTTTTCGAAAAAACAGAAGCTAATATGAAGAATTAAATTAAAATATATTTATTATAGGGCTTCACGGTGGAAGAGGGGTTAGTGCGTCTGCCTCACAATACGAAGGTCCTGCAGTCCAGGGTTCAAATCCAGGCTCGGGATCTTTCTGTGTGGAGTTTGCATGTTCTCCCCGTGAATGCGTGGGTTCCCTCTGGGTACTCCGGCTTCCTCCCACTTCCAAAGACATGCACCTGGGGATAGGTTGATTGGCAACACTAAATTGGCCCTAGTGTGTGAATGTGAGTGTGAATGTTGTCTATCTATCTGTGTTGGCCCTGCGATGAGATGGCGACTTGTCCAGGGTGTATCCCGCCTTCCACCCGATTGTAGCTGAGATAGGCGCCAGCGCCCCCCGTGACCCCGAAAGGGAATAAGCGGAAGAAAATGGATGGATGGATGGACCAAGCTATATTTCTAACAAAGACAAATCATTATTTCTTCTAGATTTTTTGGGGAATTTTAATCATTAATAAGTTTGAAGAAATATTTCACAAATATTATTTTTCGAAAAAACAGAAGTTAAAATGAAGAATTAAATTAAAATATATTTATTATTATTTACAATAAAAAAAAATACTTGAACATTGATTTAAATGGTCAGGAAAGAAGAGGAAGGAATTTAAAAGGTAAAAAGGTATATGTGTTTTAAATCCTAAAAATATTTCTAAGGTTGTATTTTTTCTCTAAAATTGTCTTTCTGAAAGTTATAAAAAGCAAAGTAATAAAATAAATGAATTTATTTAAACAGTGGAGACCAAGCCTTTAAAATATTTTCTTGGATTTTCAAATTCTATTTGAGTTTTGTCTCTCTTAGAATTAAAAATGTGGAGCAAAGCGAGACCAGCTTGCTGATAAATAAATACAATTAAAAAAATAGATGCAGCTCACTGGTAAGTGCTGCTGTTTGAGCTATTTTTAGAACAGGCCAGCGGGCGACTCATCTGGTCCTTACGGGCGACCTGGTGCCCGCGGGCACCGCGCTGGTGACCCCTGCTGTACAGTATCACAACCTATTCTATTTTAGTGAATAATCATTTGTATTTATATTATGTTTCTATTAAACAGGGCTATTTATAACCCATTTTATTTATATCCTAATCTTTTTAATTTATTGTGTATTTGTTATTGTTCCTGTGATACTCATTAGGCAAAATCTGAGCCCTCGTTTACTAAAGTCTGTGTCGTTTCCTCCTGTATTGGTCTGAAAATAAAGTTCCTTGAATCCTTGAACAAAGTTTCGAAAGCCTACATGAGAAAGCTAAGAATGAAAGACAAGGAAAAAAAGAAAGTTGCTCAAGAAGCTGCCGCAGGGAAAGTTCCTGTCACCACAGCGTTTGAAAAGTGCAAACGTTTGCCAGATACGACCCGAAAGCTAAAGCAATCCGTCATTTCGTCATGGAAACTATCATCAGAAACTTCTTTTTGTCCCCAGTTACTGTGGTCCAAACGTGTACTTCTGGGGTGGAATGTAGATCAGTTGTAAGGCCTTCATGTTGTTGTATGCACTGTAGACAGATCCTCTCACAGACTCGGATCGGGTAACAGTCAGCTCTTGGACAGACTGTTGCACGAAGCGGCACAGCGAGACAATGCGAAAGGTCACAGAGGAGCTCCACTGGATCTGGGTTCAAGAAACAATCGGGCGTCATGGCAAAGGGTAAAAGTCAAAGGTGACTATACCTGAAGTACCCGCCAGTCAACCAAAAATCAGCCGTTCAACAATTGCACTACCAATGGTTTTGACAAACTCCACATTTCATTTGACTTACGGCTGGGCCATATGGCCTTTTTTTAATATCTAGATATTTTTAGGCCATATACACAATATATAGCTCGATTTTTGCCTTGGCCTTGAATTAAAACTTGATACGTATAATCGCAGCAGTAGGATGATTCTATGTGTCTACATTAAAACATTCTTCTTCATACTGCATTAATATATGCTCATTTTAAACTTTCATGCAGTGAAGGAAATCACAACTAAGTGGATTGACCAAAACTGTATTTATTAAGCAATGGCACAAACGTTCATGTCATTTCCAAAACCGAAACTGAAAGATTGTCAGAGACTTTTTGTCTCTGACAAGTGTCAAATAAAAATGATCTGCATAATAGGAAATCAAATAGTGTCGTCCTTCGCTATGTGGTAGGTTACTACGGACGTTATTTTATTTTCATACGGTGTTTATCTGGAAATGTTTGCGTCTGCATTTTGATGGTGTGGGCGTGTGGCACCGAACGGAGATGTTGACATGCGGGGTAACCACTCTTCATTCTCTTCACTGCAAAAACTGAAATCTAAGTAAGATTAAATATCTCGAATAAGGGTGATATTTGCTTATTTTCTGTTTGATAAGATAATTCTTCTCATTAAGCAGATTTTATGTTAGACTGTTTTGCTGTTGCGGGCTTCACGGTGGCAGAGGGGTTAGTGCGTCTGCCTCACAATACGAAGGTCCTGCAGTCCTGGGTTCAAATCCAGGCTCGGGATCTTCCTGTGTGGAGTTTGCATGTTCTCCCCGTGAATGCGTGGGTTCCCTCCGGGTACTCTGGCTTCCTCCCACTTCCAAAGACATGCACCTGGGGAGAAGTTGATTGGCAACACTAAATTGGCCCTAGTGTGTGAATGTGAGTGTGAATGTTGTCTGTCTATCTGTGTTGGCCCTGCGATGAGGTGGCGACTTGTCCAGGGTGTACCCCGCCTTACGCCCGATTGTAGCTGAGATAGACGCCAGCGCCCCCCGTGACCCCAAAAGGGAATAAGCGGTAGAAGATGGATGGATGGATGGATGTTTTGCTTGTTTTAAGGGTTTAGGGCTTAAATTATCTGAGTAAGATACTTCAGCTTGTTGCTGAGATTTTACGACCTATATTGAGTAAAACATGCTTGAAACTAGAATGCCAACTCTTTATCGGCCCATAAATGCTTTAAAATGTGATATCGGAAATTATTGGTATCGGTTTCAAAAAGTAAAATCTATGACTTTTTAAAACGCTGCTGTACGGACTGATACACGAACGTAGGGAGAGGTACAGAGCGCCAATAAACCTTAAAGGCACTGCCATTGCGTGCCGGCTCAATCACATAATATCTACGGCATTTCACACACATAAGTGAATGCAAGGCATACTTGGTCAACAACCATACAGGTCACACTGAGGGTGGCCGTATAAACAACTTTAACACTGTTACAAATATGCGCCACACTGTGAACCCACACCAAACAAGAATCCATCCATCTATTTTTTAACCGCTTATTCCCTTTGGGGTGGCAGGGGGTGCTGGTGCCTACTCAGCTACAATCGGGCGGAAGGCGGCGTACACCCTGGACAAGTCGCAGACCAAAACATGAATGACAAACACATTTTAGGTCACACTGAGGGTGGCCGTATAAACAACTTTAACACTGTTAAAAAAATATGCGCCACACTGTGAACCCACACCAAACAAGAATCCATCCATCTATTTTTCAACCGCCTATTCCCTTTGGGGTGGCAGGGGGTGCTGGTGCCTACTCAGCTACAATCGGGCGGAAGGCGGCGTACACCCAGGACAAGTCGCAGACCAAAACATGAATGACAAACACATTTTGGGAGAACATCCGCACCGTAACACAACATCAATCAATCAATCAATCAATGTTTATCTATATAGCCCCAAATCACAAATGTCTCAAAGGACTGCACAAATCATTACGACTACAACATCCTCGGAAGAACCCACAAAAGGGCAAGGAAAACTCACACCCAGTGGGCAGGGAGAATTCAGATCCAACAGAACAAATACCCAGACGCCCTTGCAGCACTAACTCCTCCGGGATGCTACAATATACACCACCCGCTACTTTTTTTCTACCACGAAAAGTGCACATGCTTTTAGTGAGAATATACTTATTTTAAGGTTTTTTTGGGTTCATTGAGGTTAGCTAATTTTAACTTGTTTTGGAAAGTCTTGACAAGCTGAATTTTCTTGTTCTATTGGCAGATAATTTTGCTTAGTTCAAGTAAAATACCCCTCATTTTTGTATTTTTTTTTTCTTGTTTTTGAACTTTTTGTAGTGTAGCAGGTGACTTTTCAAATGATGCTACATATTAGCAGCAATGCTACTTTTCGTAGCAACGCTTTCAGCCCACACTTGACAAATTACGGTTGTCTGTCTGACATTATCTCAGCTACAATCGGGCGGAAGGCGGGGTACACCCTTGGGAACTAATTCTTCCTTCATTCGCACCTTCTAACTCTCGTATTACCACTCGGACGGCTCCGCTAGCATCACAGCTAACGTTACCCATGCTGCTACCTCTCTGCTCCGCGAGGGCGTATACGTATGTGACGTGTGAAAGAAGGTGCGCTTGTCTGTGAGAAGGAGAGACAGGAAAGAGCGAGACGAGCCTGTAGTGTAATGCCAGCAGCTAAAAGCAACTGTGTGAGAACGTATACTCGAATATCACGATATAGTCATTTTCTATATCATACAGAGACAAACTGGCGATATATATCGTTTATATCGATATATCGCCCAGCCCTAATTTGACTACATCTGCCTGACTCACCGTGACTCATTTGGTTCTTGCTTCTCTACTGGCCTGATCTTCTTTTTGACGACCGGCAGCTTGGAGGTATCGATGATCTTGCTTTCTCCGTTACTGTAGGTAAACTCAAGGACCCCATTCCACTCGCCCTGCGCTTTGCACACAATGTTTCCCGTCCGATTGTGCTTGACTTCAGCTGTTACTCTGTAAAAAGACAGATTCATTCAAATGAGTAACCCAAAACATCACAAGCAAGCTTTCAAAGGGTCCACATAAGCCAGGTACATTTACCTACCTGTGGACTTTCCCTCCATAGAAAGGTTTGGTGTGAAACGTGACTGTGGCTGAGTACCCCGATTTGGCACAGCTGACTGTGACCTTCCCCCCCAGCTCCACCCAGGGCACAGCCAGAATAGAGCGGGCGTAGGCGCAAGGCAGTGTGAACACGTAGTCTTCATTGTGCTCCGACAGATGCAGCACACCTGGGAGGAACAGGGCAGATATTCGGTTGATGGATACAGACTGGTTACTTGTTGGATAGAGATGTAGTAGATCAGGGGTCACCAACGCGGTGCCCGCGGGCACCAGGTAGCCCGTAAGGACCAGATGAGTCGCCAGCTACCTGGTGCCCGCGGGCACCGCGTTGGTGACCCCTGATTTACAGTATTTCATTATTGTTTCTTTTGTTAATATCAGAGTTCGTTCTGCAAAAAGATCATTCCAGCATACCGCTTATGGACAGGGACCCACAGTTAAAATATACATCATCATACAAAATACAATTTTGTATGGGACCGCATCCCCACCCTATCAGCCTATCTCAGCTGCATTCAGGCGGAAGGCGGGGTACACACTGAACAAGTCGCCACCTCATCATAGGGCCAACACAGATAGACAGACAACATTCACACTCACATTCACACACTAGGGCCCATTTAGTGTTGCCAATCAACCTATCCCAGGTGCATGTCTTTGGAAGTGGGAGGAAGCCGGAGTACCCGCAGGGAACCCACGCATTCACGGGATTACTCAGGATCTTCGTATTGTGAGGCACGAGCACTAACCCCTGTCACACCGTGCTGCCCAGTCAAGTCAAACAATAGAACAGGGGTCGGGAACCTTTTTGGCTGAGAGAGCCATACGAGCCAAATATTTTTTAAAGTATTTACGTGAGAGCGATATAAAGGACAGCGTGGTGCGGGCGGGAGAGTGGCCGTGCACAACCGGAGGGTCCCTGGTTCAATCCCCACCTAGTACCAACCTCGTCACGTCCGTTGTGACCTGAGCAAGACACTTCAACCTTGATCCTGATGGGTGCTGGTTAGTGCCTTGCATGGCAGCTCCCTCCATCAGTGTGTGAATGGGTGAATGTGGAAGTAGTGTCAAAGCGCTGTGAGTACCTTGAAGGTAGAAAAGTGCTATACAAGTACAACCCATTTACCATTTATTTTTTTAACACTAAATACTGTTGCGATCTGCTGCTCAGATCTACACTATTTATTTTTCCATTTTGTATATTTCTCCGACTCCTTATTTCCTGTTTGCTTTGTCACCATGGTCACTCATCAGTCCACCTGCTAGTCTCGCCCCGCACACCTGCTACTAATTATCACCCACCTATTTAAGCCAGTCTTCTCTGTTCATTCGGTCTGGGTTCATAGTTTGCTTTCACGCCACTGTACGTCTGGATTTTGATAATTTGCTTTCACGCAATGAGTTACGTTTGCACTCTTGTCATCGTATGTATATTCTCGATAGCTTTTCACGCTAAACCCTTTTCTCATTCCAGCTCTCATGCTGTATGTTTTGTTTTGCTCTTTTATGTGCCTACGTGCCAGTTTAGTTCTCATTGTTGTATGTCCTAGCTTTTTTGCTAGCGTCTTTGGTTTGCCTTTTTATTAGCACCAGTGTTTTGTTTCATAGATCATTTTCGTTAAATAAATTGTGTATATCTTACCTTTGCTGTGTTCACTTGACGCATCCTCGAGGGAATCGAACCCGGCATCACAATGCCGAGCAGACGTAACAAATACAACTATATGCGTGCATTTTTGAGAAAGACCGACATTTTTAGAGTGTAATAAGTCTCTTATTCTTTTTAATAACATTGTTATTCTGAGGCTAACCAAAAACAAATAAAACACTTCTTACCATTAATGCGACTTCTTGAACAGGTGCGGTAGAAACCGGATGGATGGATGAAAATGCATGAAAATGTTTTATATTTTGAAGGTTATTTTTGACAGCGTGATTACCAGCGGAATTATTCATTACATATCGTGTTAAGCAATGTCAGCTAAGATTTATCGGAGAGCCAGGGGCAGTCATCAAAAGAGCCACATCTGGCTCTAGAGCCATAGGTTCCCTACCCCTGCAATAGAATGTTATTGTTGTCCACACCGAGGGAGGTGTTTAGGGCACGTCCAACCGGTAGGAGGCCACGGGGAACACCAAGGACACGTTGGGAAGACTATGTCTCCCGGCTGGCCTGGGAACGCTTCGGGATCCCCCGGGAAGAGCTACAGGAAGTGGCTGGGGAGAGGGAAGTCTGGGCTTCCCTGCTTAGGCTGCTGCCCCCGCGACCCGACCTCGGATAAGCGGAAGAAGATGGATGGATGGATGGATGGATGTTGTCCACATTATCTATTGAACATATGTCGCTTTGGAGTAAATGTACAATGTATATTTGACATTCGTAAACTAATGAATACACGCCATGTTTTTACTGAAGTTAAAATACGTCCTAAGAGGGTCGATTAAGCCTGACCTCGATGACATCGCGACAAAGAAGTTTTGTCAAACTGTCCTCCTCCCCAAGACACATCTGGACTTCCATCAGGCATCGCTTCCCTCTTCCTCTCTGATGATTATGTCACAGCCAGCTGTCTAATGTCACATGTGTTTCCCTAACACACACACACACACACACACACACACACACACACACACACACACACACACACACACACACACACACACGTTTAAATCAGTCAAGCACAAAGTGTACATGCATTGTTCGACACCATAAGCTGGTTAGCTTTACTTTTGTGCATGAATGATTGCATGCATTCATGCTTGTTCGTCCTATATAGTACACGTGCACGGACGCAAGCACGCACACACATTTCTTACCTTCTTGAGACTTCCGAAAAATGCCTACCTCTTTAGGACCACCCTTTCTAGATATACCATAATATACCGTATTTCCTTGAATTGCCGCCGGGGCGCTAATTAATTTAAAACCTCTTCTCACTCCTCTGCTTACCAAAGGCATGCGGTAAAAGTAAGCATGTGCTAATTATTTTGAAAACCTCTTCTCACTCCGGCACTTACCAAAGGTATGCAGTAAAAAATTGAGTGTGATGTAAGCTTGGACCTTAAATCCTACTGAATAGCTCTTAATCTTCTTCCCTTTATGCCAGGGGTGCCCACACTTTTTCTGCAGGCGAGCTACTTTTCAATTGACCAACTCGAGGGGATCTACCTCATTTATATATATCATTTATATTTATTTATTTATGAAAGAGACATTTTTGTAAACAAGTTAAATGTGTTTAATGATAATACAAGCATGTGTAACACATATAGATGTCTTTCTTTCACAAAGACAAGAATATAAGTTGGTGTATTACCTGATTCTGATGACTTGCATTGATTGGAATCAGACAGTAATGATGATAACGCCCACATTTTCAAATGGAGGAGAAAAAAGTTGTCCTTTCTGTACAATACCACATGAAAGTGGTTGGTTTTTGGCATCTAATTCATCCAGCTTCCATACACTTTACAAGAAAAACATTGGCGGCCAATTCCGTAGCTTGCTTGATTGACATTCACGGCACCCGAGGGTCTTGTGAGATGACGCTGGCTGCTGCCAGTTCATTATCATGAAAAAATGACAGAGAGGAAGGCGAGAAACACTTTTCATTTCAACAGACTTTCGCGCCGTCCCTTCCGTCAAAACTCTAAAGGCCGACTGCACATTTCCTATCTTCACAATAAAAGCCCTGCTTCATGCTGCCTGCGCTAACAAAATAAGAGTCTCGGAAAGCTGGCGTGCACAAGTGATGTGCACGCCAGCTTTCTGAGGGATCGCTTGTGCACGCCAGTTTTCCGAGACTGTATTTAGTTAGCGCAGGCAGCATGAAGCTGGGCTTTTATTGTGAAGATAGGAAATGTGCAGTCGGCCTTTAGAGTTTTGACGGAAGGTACGGCGCGAGAGTCTGTTGAAATAAAAAGTGTTTCTCGCCTTCCTCTCGGTCATATTTTCATAATAATGATCTTGCAGCAGCCAGCGTCATCTCACAAGACCCTCCGGTACCGTGAATGTCATTTAAGTGACGTCTTGGTGAAGATTGATGATCACTCATTTTTAGGTCTATTTTTTTTAAAAGTCTGGCTGGAGATCGACTGACACACCCTCCGCGGTCGACTGGTAGCTTGCGATCGACGTAATGGGCACTCCTGCTTTATGCGATTTCTAATTACCGGTATTTAAATCAGCCTCCTCCATTTTGAAAATGATGACAGGGGAAGTGTCTCTCGTGACGTCACGAGTTTGACCAGGCATTAATACTAAGCATGCGCTAATTATTTTGGGAAGCGAGTTTGACCCGGCAGTAATTCAAGGCAGGTGCATACTATATGCCCTGCTGCAATTCAAAGAAATACGGTATACAAACTATGCAAATATAAAAAGGGATGGTTTAATTTTTTGTTTGTAATTGGTTTTTAATCTTCATATTTACTTCAGGTTATCACAGTATGTCGCTAAATACATTTTCTTTTTCAATTGTAATTAATTTTGGCCAAAAGGGGCACATTTCACTTTCTTACACACACTTGTTATTTCATATGTTGACCAGAGGGGGAGAACTTTTAAAATCGACACACAGTCAATTTGAAAAATCCCTCCTTTTTGGGACCAGCCTAATTTTGATAGATTTCTCCACCAGAGGTGCAAATGAGACATTTTCTATCAGATGCAATGGTTTTCCGTATTGGGACCATGATTTACAGTGGGGCAAAAAAGTATTTAGTCAGTCACCGATTGTGCAAGTTCTCCCACTTAAAATGATGACAGAGGTCTGTAATTTTCATCATAGGTACACTTCAACTGTGAGAGACAGAATGTGAAAAAAAAAATCCAGGAATTCACATTGTCGGAGTTTTAAATAATTTATTTGTAAATTATGTTTTAAAATAAGTATTTGGTCAATCATTCAAACCTCTCACTGATGGAAGGAGGTTTTGGCTCAAAATCTCAGGATACATGGCCCCATTCATTCTTTCCTTAACACGGATCAATCGTCCTGTCCCCTTAGCAGAAAAACAGCCCCAAAGCATGATGTTTCCACCCCCAAGCTTCACAGTAGGTGTGGTGTTCTTGGGAAGCAACTCAGTATTCTTCTTCCTCCAAACACGACGAGTTGAGTTTATACCAAAATGGATACATGGATGATACAGCAGAGGATTGGGAGAATGTCATGTGGTCAGATGAAACCAAAATAGAACTTTTTGGTATGAACTCAACTCGTCGTGTTTGGAGGAAGAAGAATACTGAGTCGCCCTATAATCCTGTGCGCCTTATATATGAAAAAAGATCGAAACTAGACCATTCGGTGCAAACTATGGTCCGTAAAATACAGTAACCTTATTTATGTATTTAAAAACAGTTAAAATAGCAGCAATGAAATCAACAAACCAAAGACAAATTTCAACTTCCTCAAAAAGAAATTTATTTTGTGTTGTTTAAAAAGCTGCACACTGATTTATTGACTATTGATCAACTCCTGGCAGTTTTACTACTCTAATGGACTCAATGTGTAGAATTATACTTTGAGTCGCTCTGGCTGCAGTGCCCTCTGCTGGTTGTTCAGGGGAGTGTGTAGGTCACATTTGTTAGTGCATCTGGTTTGCGGGAGGAATGTCTCATCGACACAAAAGCAAAAAGGCGATCCACATATGCAAATTCAATACAAATACAAAATCAAGCAAATTTATATTCAAATCTCAATAATATATTTACAAATACACGTTTATGATGGCTTCATCTGGCCAGGATCTTCAGCTCTCACTGGATCGGTTCGCAGCAGAGGGTGAAGCGACTGGGATAAGCATCAGCACCTCCAAGTCCGAGTACATGGTTCTCGCCCGGAAAAGAGTGGAGTGCCACGTCCGGGTTGGGGAGGAGACCCTGTCCCAAGTGGAGGAGTTCAAGTACCTCGGAGTCTTGTTCACGAGTAAGAGAAGAGTGGATCATGAGGTCGACAGGCGGATCAATGCGGCGTCTTAAGTAATGCGGACGCTGTATTGATCCGTTGTGGTGAAGAAGGAGCTGAGCCGGAAAGGCAAAGCTCTCAATTTACCGGTCGATCTACGTTCCCATCCTCACCTACTGCCATGAGCTTTGGGTCATGACCGAAAGGATAAGATCACGGGTACAAGCGGCCGAAATGAGTTTCCTTCGCCGTGTGGCGGGGCTCTCCCTTAGAGATAGGGTTAGAAACTCTGTCATCCGGGAGGAGTTCAAAGTAAAGCCGCTGCTCCTTCACATCGAGAGGAGCCAGATGAGGTGGTTCGGGCATCTGGTCAGGATGCCACCCGAACGCCTCCCTAGGGAGGTGTTTAGGGCACGTCCAGCTGGTAGGAGGCCACGGGGAAGACCCAGGACACGTTGGGAAGACTATGTCTCCCGGCTGGCCTGGGAACGCCTCGGGATCCCCCGGGAAGAGCTAGACGAAGTGGCTGGGGAGAGGGAAGTCTGGGCTTCCCTGCTTAGGCTGCTGCCCCCGCGACCAGAACTCGGATAAGCGGTAGAAGATGGATGGATGGACGTTTATTTATAGAAATTCTTGATTTATTTGTATGTCACATTTTTATATTTATTCATTTTATTTGTATCTATTTTAAAATCTCAAAAATATATTTACAAATATGCGTTTATTTCTACAAAATTATTTATTTATTTGCATATTGCATTTTGTATTTGTATATTTATTAATACAAACCCCGTTTCCATATGAGTTGGGAAATTGGTTTAGATGTAAATATAAACGGAATTCAATGATTTGCAAATCCTTTTCAACCCATATTCAGTTGAATGCACTACAAAGACAAGCTATGTGATGTTCAAACTCATAAACTTTATTCTTTTTTTGCAAATAATAATTAACTTGAATTTCATGGCTGCAACACGTGCCAAAGTAGTTGGGAAAGGGCATGTTCACCGCTGTGTTTCATCACCTTTTCTTTTAGTAACGCTCAATAAACCTTTGGGAACTAAGGAGACACATTTTTGAAGCTTTTCAGGTGGAATTCTTTCCCATTCAATGTTTATTTATCTAGCCCCAAATCACAAATGTCTCAAAGGACTGCACAAATCATTACGACTACGACACCCTCGGAAGAACCCACAAAAGAGCAAGGAAAACTCACACCCAGTAGAGAAACCTTGGAGAGGACCTCAGATTTGGGCAACCCCCCGCCCCTTTAGGGGACCGAAAGCAATGGATATCGAGCGGGTCTAACAACAGCTTAAGTTGTTCAACAGTCTGGGGTCTCCGTTGTGGTATTTTAGGCTTCATAATGCGCCACACATTTTCAATGTGAGACAGGTCTGGACTACAGGCAAGCCAGTCTAGTACCCGCACTCTTTTACTATGTTACTGGTCCAGTAACAAGTGACTTGGCATTGTCTTGCTGAAATAAGCAGGGGCGTCCATGATAACGTTGCTTGGATGGCAACATATGTAGATCCAAAACCTGTATGTACCTTTCAGCATTAATGGTGCCTTCACAGATGTGTAAGTTACCCATGCCTTGGGCACTAATGCACCCCCATACCATCACAGATGCTGGCTTTTCAACTTTGCACCTAGAACAGTCCTGATGGTTATTTTCCTCTTTGGTCCGGAGGACACGACGTTCACCGTTTCCAAAAAACAATTTTAAATGTGGACTCGTCAGACCACGGAACACTTTTTCACTTTGCATCAGTCCATCTTAGATGAGCTCGGGCCCAGAGAAGCGGCGGCGTTTCTGGATGTTGTTGATAAATGCCTTCGGTGTCACGTTCGGAGCGCATTGAGATGCGCGGAGGCGTCAACTCAAGATGCAGACAAGCAAGTTAGCAGGTAAGAGCCAGATTTAATATATAAAATGACAAAAGAACACTGATGCAAAGACAAAAGAAAGCGCGTGCAATGCACGGGGAGCTAGGCTAACACTAGCACTGAGGTAAAGTCCAAAAAGGCACCCGTCGAGCGCCCAGAAGCTAAGACGGAACTTAGCAGCCAAAAACGGACCAGATCATCGAACGTGAGTGTTTGCAAAAAGCAAGTGAAGAACTCAGACCGAACAAAGGGAGGAGGCAGGTATAAATACAGAAAATGTAATCAAAAACAGGTGTGCGCCGGGCGTTAGTGCAGGTGGAACAAATGAAGTCGCTATGGTGACGAATACAAACAAGGAAGTGCTCAAATACTGGGATCGGCAGAGTCCAAAATGTGATCGAAACATACACAAAAGCAAACAACAAACGATCCATGTAGTGGGTCGCAACATTCGGCTTTGCATAGTAGTTTTAAGTTGCACTCACAGATGTAGCGACAAACTGTAGTTACTGACAGTGGTTTTCTTAAGAGTTCCTGAACCCATGTGGTGATATCCTTTACACACCGATGCCGCTTTTTGATGGCGTACCGCCTGAGGGAACGAAGGTCCGTTATATCATCGCTTACGTGCAGTGATTTCTCCAGTTTCTCTGAACCTTTTGATGGTATTACGGACCGTAGACGGTGAAATTCCTAAATTTCTTGCAATAGCCCGTGGAGAAATGTTGTTTGATTGATTGATTGATTGATTGATTGATACTTTTACTAGTAGATTGCACAGTACAGTACATATTCCGTACAATTGACCACTAAATGGTAACACCCGAATAAGTTTTTCAACTTGTTTAAGTCGGGGTCCACGTTAATCAATTCATGTTCTTAAACTGTTTGACTATTTGCTCACACATTCGTTCACAAAGTAAATAATAACGGAAGAAATGAATAAATTAAAAAAATGGTTTGATAAAAACAGGCTATCCTTGAATCTCAGTAAAACTAAAATAATGCTATTTGGTAACAGTAGAAAAGAGCATCAGACACGAATACAAATTGATGGAATAGATATCGAAAGGGTAAAAGAAACCAGATTTTTGGGAGTATTAATAGATGATAAAATGAACTGGAAATCTCATATACAAAACATACAACATAAGGTGGCAAAAAATATTTCAATAATGAATAAAGCAAAATACGTCCTGGGCCAAAAATCACTTTATATTCTCTACTGCTCGCTAGTGTTACCATATCTGAGTCATCATGCAGAAATATGGGGAAACAACTACAAATGTGTGCTACATTCGTTAACTGTGTTACAAAAAAGATCAATTACAATAATACACAATGTTGGATATAGAGAACATACAAACCCTTTATTTATTGAGTCAAAAATATTAAAGCTCGATGACTTGATAAAATTGCAAACAGCTAAAATGATGTACAAAGTAAATTATAACCTGCTACCAAAGAATGTACAACAACTAAAGAGGAGACGGCGTGGCGCAGTGGGAGAGTGGCCGTGCGCAACCCGAGGGTCACTGGTTCAAATCCCACCTAGAACCAACCTCGTCACGTCCGTTGTGTCCTGAGCAAGACACTTCACCCTTGCTCCTGATGGGTGCTGGTTGGCGCCTTGCATGGCAGCTCCCTCCATCAGTGTGTGAATGTGTGTGTGAATGGGTAAATGTGGAAGTAGTGTCAAAGCGCTTTGAGTACCTTGAAGGTAGAAAAGCGCTATACAAGTACAACCCATTTATCATTTAAATATAACCTTAGAGGAAAATCTAACTTAAAACATTTGTATGCACGGACAACACTTAAAACCTTTAGCATATCAGTATGTGGAATTAAATTATGGAATGGATTAAGTAAAGAAGTTAAACATTGTACTGATATGATCCAGTTTAAGAGGATGTTTAAATTAATAGTGCTTACAAAGTACAAAGAAGAAGTATTATGAGAAACACTTTCAAACTTATTGAAAAAAAGATATTCTTCATCTTAGTATGTTAATAATGACTGAAATAATTAAGTACATGTTAGAAAACTGCTGTGTTAATCACTCATAGATGTCATTTTGCTATTTTGATATTTTGCTGTAAAGAAGGTCAGTGAATAATTGTATATATTGTGGGCGCTCTGATTAAATAAGCTTTGCTTCTTCCTACTCCTTTTCGGACATGATGTATTGTGTATTGCGAAATGATGAATTTAACTGATGTATAATGTTGTATGTATGTCATGTTCGAAATAAACTAAGAAAAGAAAAGAAAGAAAAGAAAGTGGTGACCGTTTCCCAATCCGTGTTTGTGGATGACTGAGCATTTCACGGAAGCTGCTTTTATACCCAATCATGGCACCCACCTGTTCCCAATTAGCCTGCACACCTGTGGGATGTTCCAAATAAGTGTTTGATGAGCATTCCTCAACTTTATCGGTATTTATTGCCAACTTTCCCAACTTCTTTGTCACGTGTTGCTGGCATCAAATTCTAAAGTTAATGATTATTTGCAAAAAAAAAAAAAAAGTGTTTATCAGTTTGAACATCAAATATGTTGTCTTTGGAGCATATTCAACTGAATATGGGTTGAAAATGATTTGCAAATCATTGTGTTCCGTTTATATTTACATCTAACACAATTTCCCAACTCATATGGAAACGGGGTTTGTTAATGCTTATGTATTAATATCATATTGATATATATATAAGTTCATCTCCGCTTGGGATGGTTTCCTGCTGGCTCCGCTGTGAACGGGACTCTCGCTGCTGTGTTGGATCCGCTTTGGACTGGACTCTCGCGACTGTGTTGGATCCATTATGGATTGAACTTTCACAGTATCATGTTAGACCCGCTCGACATCCATTGCTTTCCTCCTCTCCAAGGTTCTCATAGTCATCATTGTCACCGATGTCCCACTGGGTGTGAGTTTTCCTTGCCCTTATGTGGGCCTACCGAGGATGTCGTAGTGGTTTGTGCAGCCCTTTGAGACACTAGTGATTTAGGGCTATATAAGTAAACATTGATTGATTGATTGATTGATCGATGTGAGACAATTCCACTTCCATAGAAAAGAGGTTGAGCAAAGTGCTTCAGTGTGGAAATCATCAAAATATTTTCTTACCTTCTCCAACCATGGAAACTCCAACAGACATGCCCATGAACTTGCTCCTGGTCCAGACGTAAGTATTGACACACATCCTCTTCTCCTTGCACTCGCAGTAAAAGCCTGACACAGGCGGGTGGTGGGACACCTGTTCAGCCACAAACCGAACCTGGTAAAACTCGGGCGGGGTTCTTCCGTCGCCTTCTGGGAGCCTCTGCGAGGAGTTTGGAGCGGTCGACGTGAAGCAGCCGCTTTCTCTGAGAGATCGAACGTGGTCCGGGGGCACATGCCAAGCGCAATGGAATGTCTCCCCCAAGATGGGGTTGTAGGGCTTCTTGGCCACCGCCCCTTTGCGGCCCTCGTGGAAGGCGGTGAGGTAGTACTCGACAAAGCGGACCATGCGCTCCTCCGGCGTTGAGCCAGCCGTGATGGAGAGGAACAAGTCGGGGTGAGCCATGAAGTTGGCGTACATCTCGAGTAGGGAGCGCTTCTCCAGTATGAACGTTGGAAGCACAACCTGCGAGGAGAGAAGATCCACTTTTATTTTTTGATTCAGGCATGAATATTAAATCCAATTAACCTTGTCCGTGGTTACGTGAACACAGAAATTCTATGCCTTTCTTTTTTATTGAGTTTAGTGATTATAGAAGTTTAGGGATTATTGATTTCGTATACAGGTGCTGGTCATATTATTAGAATATCATGAAAAAGTTGATTTATTTCAGTAATTATATTCAGAACGTGAAACTTACATATTACATCAATTCATTACACACATAGTGATATATTGGAAATGTTTATTTCTTTAAATGTTGATGATTAGTACTGACAATTACTGAAAATCCCAAATTCAGTATCTCAGAAAATTAAAATATTAGTTACGACTAGTACCAAAAAATATTTTTTAGAAATGTGGGCCAACTGAAAAGTATGACCATGGAAAGTTTCAGCGTGTACGGCAATCAATACTTAGCGCTGGGACGGAGAGGCTTCGCGGTGTCTTGACTGGGTGAGCAGGTGTCGGACACCTCAGTCTCCTTGGACGTATCCTCGCTCATCCATGCGGACTGGACACTGGCCGAGAGTGGAGTCGGCTGTCCTGGTTGCTTTGTTGGGTCTGCTCCTGTCTCTGGCCATCCTCCCTCCACCCCAGCGGACGATGGCGTGGAACACCGCAGAGGCCACCACAGTGGATATGTTTCTTTTACTTTTTATTCATAGCTGTATGTAGAAGTGTCTGGTTGTATCTGCTGCTTTAATGTCTTTAAAGTCCTATGTGTTCTTTGATGTTTGATGTTTCCCTCTTACACACATGGAAGAGGGATGTGTACTATGGCTATGAGTTGTTGTTTTTTTCCCTTGGCCTCAGTCTGCACCCCCTCTCCAGGGCGCAGGCTAGGACCGATTTTTTAATTTTATTTTAAATCTTCTATTTTTTTTTTTTCTCCCCCCCTTGTTTACCTGTATCTCATCTTTTTTTTTGTAAGGGGCGCTGGAAGCCGGCAGACTCGTCAGCGATCCTGTTCTGTCTCCCTTTAATGTTTGTCTGATCTTGAATGGGATTGTGCTGAAAATTGTAATTTTCCTGAAGGAACTCTCCTGACGGAATAAATAAAGTACTATCTATCTAATCTAATCTTTAGTTGCAGCTCCTTTTGTCTGAATTGCTGCAGCAATACGGCGTGGCATGGAGTCCACCAGTCTGTTGCACGCCTCAGGTGTTATGAGAGCCCAGGTTGCTTTAATAGTGGCCTTCAGCTCTTCAGCATTGTTGGGTCTGGCATCTCGCATCTTCCGCTTCACAATACCCCATAGGTTTTCTATGGGGTTAAGGTCAGGTGAGTTTGCAGGCCAATCAAGAACAGGGATACCATGGTCCTTAAACCAGATACTGGTAGATTTGGCACTGTGTGCAGGTGCCAAGTCATGTTGGAAAATGAAATCTTCACCTCCATAAAATTGGTCCGCGGCAGGCGGCATAAAGTCTAAAACTTCCTGGTAGACTGCTGCATTGACCCTAGACCTCAGGAAACACAGTGGACCAACACCAGCAGATGACACCCCAGACCATTACCGATTGTGGAAATCTGACACTGGACTTCAGGCAACGTGGATTCTGTGCTTCTCCTGTCTTCCTCCAGACTCTGGGACCTTGATTTCCAAAGGAGATACAAAATTTACTTTCATCTGAAAACATAAGCAGCAGTCCAGTCCTTTTTGTCTTGAGCCCAGGCGAGACGCTTTTGACGTCTCTTATTCAAGAGTGGCTTTACACAAGGAATGCGACAGCTGAAACCCATATCTTGCATACGTCGGTAAGTGGTGGTTCTTGAAGCACTGACTCCAGCTGCAGTCCACTCTTTGTGGATCTCCCCCACATTTTTGAATCGGTTTTGTTTGACAATCCTCTCCAGGGCGCGGTTATCCCTCTTGCTTGTACACTTTTTTCTACCACATCTTTGTCTTCCCTTCGCCTCTCTATTAATGTGCTTGGGCACAGAGCTCTGGGAACATCCAACCTCTTTGGCAATGACCTGTTGTGTCTTGCCCTCCTTCTTTTTGTCCTTTTTGTCTTGAGCCCAGGCGAGACGCTTTTGACGTTGTCTCTTATTCAAGAGTGGCTTTACACAAGGAATGCGACAGCTGAAGCCCATATCTTGCATACGTCGGTGAGTGGTGGTTCTTGAAGCACTGACTCCAGCTGCAGTCCACTCTTTGTGGATCTCCCCCACATTTTTGAATCGGTTTTGTTTGACAATCCTCTCCAGGGCGCGGTTATCCCTCTTGCTTGTACACTTTTTTCTACCACATCTTTGTCTTCCCTTCGCCTCTTTATTAATGTGCTTGGGCACAGAGCTCTGGGAACATCCAACCTCTTTGGCAATGACCTGTTGTGTCTTGCCCTCCTTCTTTTTGTCCTTTTTGTCTTGAGCCCAGGCGAGACGCTTTTGACGTTGTCTCTTATTCAAGAGTGGCTTTACACAAGGAATGCGACAGCTGAAGCCCATATCTTGCATACGTCGGTAAGTGGTGGTTCTTGAAGCACTGACTCCAGCTGCAGTCCACTCTTTGTGGATCTCCCCCACATTTTTGAATCGGTTTTGTTTGACAATCCTCTCCAGGGCGCGGTTATCCTTCTTGCTTGTACACTTTTTTTCTACCACATATTTGTCTTCCCTTCGCCTCTCTATTAATGTGCTTGGGCACAGAGCTCTGGGAACATCCAACCTCTTTGGCAATGACCTGTTGTGTCTTGCCCTCCTTCTTTTTGTCCTTTTTGTCTTGAGCCCAGGCGAGACGCTTTTGACCTTGTCTCTTATTCAAGAGTGGCTTTACACAAGGAATGCGACAGCTGAAGTCCATATCTTGCATACGTCGGTAAGTGGTGGTTCTTGAAGCACTGACTCCAGCTGCAGTCCACTCTTTGTGGATCTCCCCCACATTTTTTAATCGGTTTTGTTTGACAATCCTCTCCAGGGCGCGGTTATCCTTCTTGCTTGTACAATTTTTTCTACCACATATTTGTCTTCCCTTCGCCTCTCTATTAATGTGCTTGGGCACAGAGCTCTGGGAACATCCAACCTCTTTGGCAATGACCTGTTGTGTCTTGCCCTCCTTCTTTTTGTCCTTTTTGTCTTGAGCCCAGGCGAGACGCTTTTGACGTTGTCTCTTATTCAAGAGTGGCTTTACACAAGGAATGCGACAGCTGAAGCCCATATCTTGCATACGTCGGTAAGTGGTGGTTCTTGAAGCACTGACTCCAGCTGCAGTCCACTCTTTGTGGATCTCCCCCACATTTTTGAATCGGTTTTGTTTGACAATCCTCTCCAGGGCGCGGTTATCCCTCTTGCTTGTACACTTTTTTCTACCACATCTTTGTCTTCCCTTCGCCTCTTTATTAATGTGCTTGGGCACAGAGCTCTGGGAACATCCAACCTCTTTGGCAATGACCTGTTGTGTCTTGCCCTCCTTCTTTTTGTCCTTTTTGTCTTGAGCCCAGGCGAGACGCTTTTGACGTTGTCGCTTATTCGAGAGTGGCTTTACACAAGGAATGCGACAGCTGAAGCCCATATCTTGCATACGTCGGTGAGTGGTGGTTCTTGAAGCACTGACTCCAGCTGCAGTCCACTCTTTGTGGATCCCCCCCACATTTTTGAAATGGTTTTGTTTGACAATCCTCTCCAGGGCGCGGTTATCCCTCTTGCTTGTACACTTTTTTCTACCACATCTTTGTCTTCCCTTCGCCTCTTTATTAATGTGCTTGGGCACAGAGCTCTGGGAACATCCAACCTCTTTGGCAATGACCTGTTGTGTCTTGTCCTCCTTCTTTAAAGTATCAATGGTCATCTTTTGGACAGTTGTCAAGTCAGCTGTCTTCCCCATGATTGTGTGTCATACAGAATCAAAACGAGAGACCATTTAAAGGCTTTTCCAGGTGTTTTGAGTTAGTTAGCTAATTAGAGTGTGGCACCAGGTGTTTTCAATATCTGACCTTTTCACCATATTCAAATTTTCTGAGATGTTGAATTTAGGGTTTTCATTGGTTGTCAGCTATAATCATCTCCATTTTGGCAAAAAAAAAAAACACTTGAAATGTATCTGTCTGTTTGGAATGAATGTATACATTCTACAAGTTTGACTTTCTAAATGGAATTAATGAAATAAATCAACTTGTTCATGCTATTCTAATAATATGACCAGCACCTGTCAAATAAAAAGTAGTAACCATGGTGACAACCCAAATTTCTTTTTTTAATTCACTCATAAGCTCAAACATCCATTTCACCGTCACAAGCTTTGGAATTTGCATGCTTGTTGCGCGGATCATTAATCGTTTTCCTTTCGATTATTATGTTTTCATAATTGTGAGAAGTCATAACCGAAACCCAAATTTGATTAACAGTAATTCTCCTTATTAGCAACACTGGACTTAATTATGGACGGGACTAAATCCTTATGAAACACAAGAAGTGATGCTTTGGGACAAGTCTACCTTGGTGAGGTCCATGCCGAGTTTGAGTTGGGACAATAGATGGCGAATGATGCTTCGTTGTTCATCAAGAACCCCGAGGTCCTCCTCTTCGTTCACCTCGGTGTCTGTGGTCTCGTCGCTGGGATCTCGCTGGTAAGGTCTGTTGGTCAGCTGCCGACAGACATTTTTGGACAAAAATTTTATTAAGTGGAAAAAAACAATTCTGGTGCCAAAAAGGTCTCTTGCAAAGAATTGCATGGAAGGCTGGCTCCCCATATATATACTACTGTAATACTGACACTGCTTATTGTCACGATCTACAACAAATACACAACTTCAAACACATTTTACAACAGCACCATTTAGCCAGCGCATTTCTGTAGTTTGTTGATGTTCAGTTTGGAAGTGCATTTTTGAGGGAAATTGTGCCTATCGTTCACAATATTTAAGACAAGAACATATATATTTTTTGTTTTTTATGCATTCTAAATCATAAAACATAGCAAGCAAGAGGTGGCCAACAATGAAGCTTAATGGGAGTAAACAATTGTGCCCATAAAGCGCTCTATAAAACGATCCAAAAACCGTCAACAATACTCCATTTACATGTCGTGACCTACATATCAACAAGTATTAGCAATATTGTTATTCTAAGCGCTAACGTAGACAAACTACTTTTAGCGGTGCCGTGATCACAGAGAGCTAACTAGCTTATGCTGTTCTATTGACATATTGAGCTGCTGCATCGCCTCTGAGTTGGTGAAAGTTAATTCTAGATTATAAATCATGCCTCTCAACTGGATAATAGAAGGTGGTGGACATAAACCACATTTCTTTTTCTTAACCCTTTGTGAGGATTATGAATTGTGGGGAAGATATAAACATCCGATCAGTCTTCATACCAGTTTGTATATGTTGTTCAGCACTTAGCAATACTCCTACATGATGCTTGGTGTTTCACTAATGTCACAGTTATTTGATGTCGAACCCCAGGATGCAGAGAAGGAGGCAGGCATTGAATGGGAAAACATGGTTTTAATTTAAAACACTAGAACTAGAACAAACAAAGGGTACAAACAAAAAGCGCGCAGATGGGCGGAATAACAAACTAATGGTCTTTAGCATAGAAGCTAGCAAGAAGCAAAAAATGACCTAGCGTAGAAGCTAGCGGGTAGCAAACAGGAAAAACTGGAAATGGCTAAAGCTAACAGAAACACCTTACCGCTACGACGACCAGGGCAAAATGTAGCACGACAGGTAGTAGCTGTAACAAAACGACACGACAAGAGCGACATGTGGCAACGACAATACAAATGACAATACAATGATCCAGCAACTGACACAACAAAAAGCAGGTACAAATAGGAGCGGGCTGATTGGTAACAGGTGTGGCCAGGTGCCAATCAGCCGCAGCTGAGGAGGAACACAGCACTCAGGGAACAAGACAGGAAGCTGACAAAATAAGAGCACTAGACAGGAACTAAGGACAGGAAATACTAAACACAGAGGAAACAGACAAATGCAGAGGAAAAAACTAAAACATAGACAAACTGTCAGGGGAAAGCCTGACAAACTAAAGCTGCATTTGTTTAGCACACAGCTTCTAAAACTTGTAGATCATCCTATGTAACTTAGATATTGGGTTTCACTATGTAAAGCGCTTTGAGTCAATAGAGAAAAAGCGCTATATAAATATAATTCACTTCACACTTGACTCCTCAGTTTCAAGATCAAACATATACGTTTCTGGATCATCATTGTTCCAAAATAGTCTTTGTTGTCTCTCATCAAGTCTGCCATGATTAGTAGTGTTGTTGTTGAAGGGAAAGCGAACGTTGCGATGCATCTGTGAAATTAATACGGCACCGTATGCTTAAAATGAGCAAAACATGTAAATATCATATTTTTCGCATTATAAGCCACTACATTTTTGTCCAAGCTTTGAACCCTGCGACTTATAAAACGGCGCAGCTAATTTATGGATTTTTCCTCATTGACGGCCATCATGTTCTGTATTCAACAAATATTTTTTAACTGCAACTGAAAAGGTATGTTATTGTTTGTGCTGTGGCGCCATCTGTTGGACAAGTTTGCTCACTGCAGATGCTGCGGTTTGAAAATGTACTTCCTGTTTTGTCTCGTGCAACGGAAGTATATCCCGTTTTGTCTACTATTTGTCCATAGCATTGCTACACGTATGGATTCTTCATTCATCACTCCAAGCAAAGTTTGTAAGTTTAACAATATAACTAAAACAATTCTTACTTCCTAAAGTGTCCAATGTGTGATGTCTGTCAGAGTGTTTTCATGCATATTTGTACGTGGAGTTATTGATTCTATTTAACTGATTGGAGAGCTAGCTTCCACAGCTAGTGGGTCCATGACACTGACTTCTGTTTTGTTTGTTCAGCCGTTTTACTGCTGTGTTACAGCCACCGTTTGGGAACAATTAATGTGTGTAAATAAGCATTTACAAAATATTTTGTGTCAGTATATGTCTGAGACTTATGGTCCAGTGTAAAAATATTTATTAATTCTACAATGTGGTGGTGAGGCTTAAATACCGATGCACTCCATAGCCCAGAAAGTATGAATGTTACTACATTACATATATACTTACAGCATATATATATATAAACAGACTTCTGCTCGTGTTTATTTACAAGTTGGAATAGATATACAAATAAAAACATGTGTTCTTGTCTTACGTAAGGATTGTGAATGATAAGCAAAATAAATAAAAAAGGTAGCTAAGTTCTGGCCCCTGTTTCAGTCGACTCAGATACACAAAATGAATTCGTTGTCCGGCAGTCAAAGGTCATGCACACATTCACATAATCACTGAGTAAGTAGCAGCAGTCATCTGAGTGAACCATACCATACCATACCATACTATATCATACCATATCATGCCATACCATAATATAACATACCATCCATCCACCCATTTTCTACCGCTTATTCCCAGTTGGGGTCGCGGGGGGCGCTGGCGCCTAGCTCGGCTACAATCGGGCGGAAGGTGGGGTACACCTTGGACAAGTCGCCACCTCATCGCAGGGCCAACACAGATAGACAGACAACATTCACACTCACATTCACACACTAGGGCCAATTTAGTGCTGCCAATCAACCTATCCCCAGGTGCATGTCTTTGGAAGTGGGAGGAAGCCGGAGTACCCGGAGGGAACCCACGCATTCACGGGGAGAACATGCAAACTCCACACAGAAAGATCCCGAGCCTGGGATTGAACCCAAGACTGCAGGACCTTCGTATTTCGAGGCAGACGCACTAACCCCTCTGCCACCGTGAAGCCCATATACCATACCATACCATATTATACCATATTATACCATACCATACAATACCATATTGTACCACACCAAACCATACCATATTATACCATACATGCCATACCATATGATATTATACCATATCATACCATACCATATCATATTATACCATACCATACCATATGATACCATATTATACCATATCATACCATATTGTACCACACCATACATACCACATTATACCATACCATATTATACGATATCATACCACACCATACCATACCACATTATACCATACCAAACCATACCATATTATACCATACATGCCATACCATACCATATTATACCATATCATACCATATAATACCATATTATACCATACCATACAATACCATATTGTACCATACCATACCACATTATACCATACCATACCATATTATACCATACATGCCATACCATACCATATTATACCATATCATACCATACCATATCATATTATACCATACCATACTATACCATATTATACCATATCATACTATATTATACCATACCATACAATACCATGTTGTACCACACCATAACATACCACATTACACCAAACCATACCATACCATACATGCCATACCATATTATACCAGATCATTCCATACCATACAATACCATATTGTACCCCACCATACCATACCACATTATCCCATACCAAATTATACCAATCATACCATACCATATCATACCATATTATACCATACCATACAATACCATATTGTACCACACCATAACATAGCACATTATACCATTCCATACCATATTATACCATACATGCCATACCATACCATATCATATTATACCATACCATACAATACCATACTATACCATATCATACTATATTATACCATACCATATGATATCATGTTGTACCACACCATACCATACCACATTATACCATACCATACCATACATGCCACACCATATTATACCATACCATATCAAAAACATACCATACCGTACCACACAATACCATACTATACCATATTATACCATATCATACTTTATTATACCATACAAATACCATGTTGTACCATACCATACCACATTATACCATACATGCCATACCATATTATACCATATCATACCATACCAAAAACATACCATACCACACAATACCATATTATACCATACCACAACATACCATATTACACCATATCATGCCATACCGTACCCTACCAACTTTATCCGACAACAGTAATTTATCACATCATGTCTGTGCATCACCATGTGTGAAGTTACAGGGCTCTGTGAACTACTGCACTCTTGAAACAGAGTACCTACTATTCATCAGGGATGGGCAGAGGTGTGGACTCGAGGCATGAAAGTCCGACTTCAGTCGCGATTTTGGTGACTTTTGACACGACTTGAAAATACCATCAAAGACTTGCAACTCGACATCACTGACTTGGGACTTGACTCTGACTTTTAGCATTACTGCTTCATAAAACATGAGAGATTAGGTGAAGGTGTTCAGCAAATGAGTCCTCGGTTGTGATACGCAAAATGTCTTTTGCAGACATTTTAACTACACATATCTGGCCCTTGTGACAATTTGACATCCCATAGTCGCCAGGTCATGTCCCAGCAACTGCAAATCAATGCCAAAGTTAGCATTAGTTATTAAGGTGCAGGTACTTTCTGTCACCATTGTGCATTCTCTCAGGTAAGAAAATCTTTTGCAATCACTTTTGCACACCGTTATAGGGGTGTGTCGGTGCTTGGCTGTAGTGTTGCGGGAGTACTTCCTGTTGTGAATAATTGTTATTTATATACAAAACATAAAACCGGTGAAGATGGCATGTTGTGTAATTCGTAAATAAAGAAAGAATACAATGATTTGCAAATCCTTTCCAACGAATATTCAATTGGATAGACTGCAAAGACAAGATATTTATTGTTCGAAATGAGAAACTTAATTTTTTTCTTCAAATAATCATTAACTTAGAATTAAATGGCAGCAACATATTGCAAAAAAGTTGGCTCAGGGGCATTTTTACCACTGCGTTACATGTCTTTTCCTTTTAACGACACTCAGTAAACGTTTGGGAACTGAAAAGAACAATTTTTGAAGCTGTACCCATTCTTGCTTGGTGTACAGCTTAAGTTGTTCAACAGTCTCCGTTGTGGTATTTTAGGCTTCATAATGCGCCACACATTTTCAATGGGAGACAGGTCTGGACTACAGGCAGGCCAGTCTAGTACCCGCACTCTTTTACTACAAAGCCACACTGTTGAAACATGTGGCTTGGCATTGTCTTGCTGAAATAAGCAGGGGCGTCCATGATAACATTGCTTGGATGACAACATATGTTGCTCCAAAACCTGTATGTACCTTTCAGCACTAATGGTGCCCTCACAGATGTGTAAGTTACCCATGCCTTGGGCACTAATGCACCCCCATACCATCACAGATGCAGGCTTTTGAGCTTTGCGCCTAGAACAAATCGGATGGTTCTTTTCCTCTTGGTTCCGGAGGACATGATATCCAGAGTTTCCATAAACAATGTGAAATGTGGACACGTCAGACCAGAGAACACTTTTCCACTTTGCATCAGTCCATCTTAGATGAGCTCGGGCCCAGCGAAGTCAGCAGAGTTTCTGGGTGTTGTTGATAAAAAGCTTTCGCTTTGCATTGTATGGTTTTAACTTGCACTTACAGATGTAGTGACAAACAGTAGTTACTGACAGTGGTTTTTCTGAAGTATTCCTGAGCTCATTTATTGATATCCTTAACACACTGATGTTGATTTTTGATGCAGTACCACCTGAGGGATCGAGCATTCCTCAACTTTCTCAGTCTTTTTGCCACTTGTGCCATGTGGCTTGGCCTTGTCTTGCTGAAATAAGCTGGGGTTTCAATGATATTGTTGCTTGGATGGCAACATATGTTGCTCCGGAACCTGTATGTACAAACCCTGTTTCCATATGGGTTGGGAAATTGTGTTGGATGTAAATATAAACGGAATAGAATTATTTGCAAATCATTTTCAACCCATATTCAGTTGAATGCACTACAAAGACAACATATTTGATGTTCAAACTGATAGACATTTTTTTTTGTGTGCAAAATAATCATTACTTTAGAATTTGATGCCAGCAACACATGACAAAGAATTTGGAAAAGGTGGCAATAAATACTGATAAAGTTGAGAAATGCTCATCAAACAGTTGTTTGGAACATCCCACAGGTGTGCAGGCTAATTGGGAACAGGTGGGTGCCATGATTGGGTAGAAAAGCAGCTTCCATGAAATGCTAAGTAATTCACAATTAAGGATGGAGCATGGGTCACCAATTTGTAAGCAAATTGTCGAACAATTTTAGAACAACATTTCTCAACGAGCTATTGCAAGGAATTTAGGGATTTTACCATCTACGGTCCGTAAAATCATCAAAAGGTTCAGAGAATCTAAAAAAATCACTGCACATAAGCGATGATATTACGGACCTTTGATCCCTCAGGCGGTATTGCATCAAAAACCAACATCGGTGTGTAAAGGATATCACCACATGGTCTCAGGAACAGTTCATAAAACCACTGTCAATAACTACAGTTGGTTGCTACATCTGTAAGTGGAAGTTAAAACTCTGCTATGCAAAGCAAAATCTATTTACCAACAACACCAAAGATGGACTGATGCAAAGTGGAAAACTGTTTTGTGGTCTGAGGAGTCCACATTTCAAATTGTATTTGGAAACTGTGGACGTGGTGTTCTCCGGAATAAAGAGGAAAATAACCATCCGGATTGTTATAGGCGCGAAGTTGAAAAGCCAGCATCTGTGATGGTATGGGGGTGTATTAGTGCCCAAAGCATGGGTAACTTACACATCTGTGAAGGCACCATTAATGCTGAATGATCCATACAGGTTTTGGAGCAACATATGTTGTCATCCAAGCAACGTTATCATATGCCCTTGCTTATTTCAGCAAGACAATGCCAAGCCACGTGTTACAACAGCGTGGTTTCGTAGTAAAAGAGTGGTGGTACTTTCCTGGCCCGCCTGCAGTCCAGGCGACAGTGCAGCGAAGACTAAATAAACTCCTTCCTGGTCAGCAACACCTGGAGAAATAAACTCTGTTCCTTCAGAGCGACTCCAAGCCTAGACATAACACACACACACCATGGATACATATGCAAACATTCCCCCATCCCCACCTCACGCCTGTGCCACCGCTTACCTCCTTCGAGGCGACGGATGGCTGGAGCAGCGTCAAAGGGCCGCAGCTTCGCCACCTGAACCCCCCACCCTCCTGTTGCAAGTCTTGTGGTTTCTATGTCGTAACATGTGTATATGAGCTCATCCTGGCTCTCAGCTTTTATTGCTGTACCCAGACTTTATTTTCTTCACATTTCGCATTCACCTTTTCCCCACCTTAAACGGGGTGCCATAAGTGATGACCCATCAGAGTTCTTACTCTGTCACTCTGTACAATGTGTGTCTGCTTTTGAACGGGTTTGTGCTAAACATGAATTTTTGTTGTACTCGTGTAATGACAATAAAGTATCTTCCATCCTTCCTATTGAGAATCTGCAAAAACGTCCAAACCACATGACACACTACACGACCCATTAATTACGTGGTAAAATGGAATGGTAAGACATGCAATACCTCATCTTTGTGGGACTGGTTGTTATACAGAAAAGGTTGGGATGCATCACTGGTCGTCTGCTTCTTTGGAGATAGGAACCTTCCAAATGAACCGTCTGTAGAAGAAGAAACTTCATACATTTGTATCAAAGACATTATAAATGGCTGACTAAATAGATTTAGTACCTTGCCAAATAAAAGAATTTGGGACAAATATCAAACTGGGTGGTATTCATTGAATAATAATAAATTAATTAACAATATATTATCATACTTGCCAACCCTACCGATTTTCCCGGGAGAGTCCCAAATTTCAGTGCCCATACCGAAAATCTCCCGGGGCTACCGTTCTCATGAATTCCTCCCATTTTCCACCTAGCCAACAATATTTCTACACCAACCTTCACTTGCAGCCATTACCGGCCGGACTATAATAACGGTTGCCGATTGTATTGTACCATATGTCCCGGCAAGAAATCTGCGTTCAAAGGACTCCGGCTTATTAGTGATTCCCAAAGCCCCAAAAAAGTCTGCGGGCTATAGAGCGTTTTCATTTCGGGCTCCAGTACTCTGGAATGCCCTCCTGGTAAAAGTTCGAGATGCCACCTCAGTAGAAGCATTTAAGTCTCACCTTAAAACTCATTTGTATACTCTAGCCTTTAAATAGACTCCCTTTTTAGACCAGTTGATCTGCCGTTTCTTTTCTTTTTCTCCCATGTCCCACTCTCCCTTGTGGAGGGGGTCTGGTCCGATCCGGTGGCCATGTACTGCTTGCCTGTGTATCGGCTGGGGACATCTCTGCGCTGCTGATCCGCCTCCGTTTGGGATGTTTTCCTGCTCGCTCCGCTGTGAACGGGACTCTCGCTGCTGTGTTGGATCCGCTTTGGACTGGACTCTTGCGACTGTGTTGGATCCATTATGGATTGAACTTTCACAGTATCATGTTAGACCCGCTCGACATCCATTGCTTTCCTCCTCTCCAAGGTTCTCATAGTCATCATTGTCACCGACGTCCCACTGGGTGTGAGTTTTCCTTGCCCTTATGTGGGCCTACCGAGGATGTTGTAGTGGTTTGTGCAGCCCTTTGAGACACTCGTGATTTAGGGCTATATAAGTAAACATTGATTGATTGATTGACATGGTGTCTCAGACATGACAAGTAAGAAGAGCAAATACGTTTATAAGTTATAACATTTTGATTAATCCAGGACAGCTCCAAGGGCAAAGGGTATGCCTCCTGCAAATTTTGTAGATTCAACTTCGCCATTGAGGCTTCACGGTGGCAGAGGGGTTAGTGCGTCTGCCTCACAGTACGAAGGTCCTGCAGTCCTGGGTTCAAATCCAGGCTCGGGATCTTTCTGTGTAGAGTTTGCATGTTCTCCCCGTGAATGCGTGGGTTCCCTCCGGGTACTCCGGCTTCCTCCCACTTCCAAAGACATGCACCTGGGGATAAGTTGATTGGCAACACTAAATTGGCCCTAGTGTGTGAATGTGAGTGTGAATGTTGTCTGTCTATCTGTGTTGGCCCTGCGATGAGGTGGCGACTTGTCCAGGGTGTACCCCGCCTTCCGCCCGATTGTAGCTGAGATAGGCGCCAGCACACCCCGCGACCCCGAAAGGGAATAAGTGGTAGAAAATGGATGGATGGAACTTCCCCATTGAACACGGTGGTCAAAGAGATATAATCACACTCCAACAGTTGGAGAAGCACAAGGCTGCGGACCATCTTACCAAATGGAGACCCGAGGGTGTTACTTATCCCGAGACAAAGATGGCTATTCTGTTAGCTACAAGCAACATTTTGTTCTCATTTGCGGATGTTTTCAACAAATCCATGAAGCATATGTTCCCAGATTCGGTTACCCAGGTCTGCCCAGTTTACTTCTTCATGTTTTTTGGCTTGTTTTCTATTTCCCTGATGTGCTTTTTTTACGCCATCGTCGCCTTTTGTTGTGTTTTTTGACTGCCTCGCAATAAAGCAGAAGACTTAATGCTTGCAAGACATCTCGCCTCTGCATTTTTCTGGGATCCACACCGCTCGATCATAACACAATGCCTTCTCTGGTTTCTGTGATGTATTCATTTAGTGCACTCAGGACAACTGAGGCTATGTCTCACCTGCTAACCCTGACTGCACGTCTCTGATTTATGAGTTTAGCGGTCAATGGTGTTGTACATGGTAGCTCTACATCTACTAGATCAGGGGTGTCCACACTTTTTCTGCAGGCGAGCTACTTTTCAATTGACCAACTCGAGGGGATCGACCTCATTTATATATATATCATTTATATTTATTTATTTATGAAAGAGACATTTTTGTAAACAAGTTAAATGTGTTTAATGATAATACAAGCATGTGTAACACATATAGATGTCTTTCTTTCACGAAGACAAGAATATAAGTTGGTGTATTACCTGATTCTGATGACTTGCATTGATTGGAATCAGACAGTAATGATGATAACGCCCAGATTTTCAAATGGAGGAGAAAAAAAGTTGTCCTTTCTGTACAACACCACATGAAAGTAGTTGGTTTTTGGCATCTAATTCATCCAGCTTCCATACACTTTACAAGAAAAACATTGGCGGCAAATTCCGTAGCTTGCTTGATTGACATTCACGGCACCCGAGGGTCTTGTGAGATGACGCTGGCTGCTGCCAGTTCATTATTATGAAAAAATGACAGAGAGGAAGGCGAGAAACACTTTTCATTTCAACAGACTTTCGCGCCGTCCCTTCCGTCAAAACTCTAAAGGCCGACTGCACATTTCCTATCTTCACAATAAAAGCCCTGCTTCATGCTGCCTGCGCTAACAAAATAAGAGTCTCGGAAAGCTGGCGTGCACAAGTGATGTGCACGCCAGCTTTCTGAGGGATCGCTTGTGCACGCCAGTTTTCCGAGACTCTGTATTTAGTTAGCGCAGGCAGCATGAAGCAGGGCTTTTATTGTGAAGATAGGAAATGTGCAGTCGGCCTTTAGAGTTTTGACGGAAGGTACGGCGCGAGAGTCTGTTGAAATAAAAAGTGTTTCTCGCCTTCCTCTCGGTCATATTTTCATAATAATGATCTTGCAGCAGCCAGCGTCATCTCACAAGACCCTCCAGTACCGTGAATGTCATTTAAGTGACGTCTTGGTGAAGATCGATGATCACTAATTTTTAGGTCTATTTTTTTTAAAAGCCTGGCTCGAGATCGACTGACACACCCCCCGCGTTCGACTGGTAGCTCGCGATCGACGTAATGGGCACCCCTGTACTAGATCAACTAAACAGCTCCAAAACTGAAGCCATTCTAGTCGGCACCCCACATCAGACTCAGTGGTACACCATCACCAGCATCACCTTCTCCGGCCACGACATTCACCTCTCATCCTCAGTCCCTAATCTGGGTGTTAAAATGGACCCTCACCTGACCTTTGAGGCTCAAATCAAACAACTGTGCAAGACCTCCTTCTATCACCTCAGGAACATCGCGAAACTCCGTCCCTCACTCACTCTCTCTGAAGCCGAGAGGCTCGTCCACGCCTTTGTCTCCTCCAGGCTCGACTACTGCAACGCGCTTCTTGTCAGGATCCCCAGCAGGAAAATCTAGAAGCTGCATCACACCAACTCTCAAATCCCTTCGCTGGCTTCCTGTTCCATTCAGGATTGAATTAAAAATCTCCCTACAAACTCACCAGTGCCTCCATGGAAATGTCCCCCTCTACCTCAAGGAACTGCTCACCCCCAAATCCTCCACACGACACCGCCGCTCCGGACAGGCTAACCTCCTCCAACCTCCACGGACAAAGCTTCGAACAATGGGAGACAGGGCTTTCCGCTCCGCTGCTCCCAGTCTGTGGAACGCTCTCCCTGACCCCCTGAGGGCACCTCAGACTGTGGATGCTTTTGAAAAAGGCTTAAAAACACATATTTAAAAAAAAGCCTTTTTATAGACACGCATGCTGGTTCTAGATATTTGGCTGTTTGTAGTTTTATATTTTATCTATTTTTATTATCTTTTTACTATTATTATTATTACAATTTTTTACACTGTGGCACTTTGAGGTTGTTTGTTCAATGTGAAGTGCTTTTTCACAAATAAAACCTATTATTATTATTATTCTAAAGTTGTTTGATATGCTTTATGTTAAGCCTGTGTAAGACAAATGATTGAATTTCAACATTTTCTTCATTGTTTTTTTTTTTTTTTACAAAAAAGTCAAAAGCAAATTAGTCCACTCACCTGGATGACTCTGGATGTAGTTCTGGTCTTTAACTTCTTTTCTAGCATTGCTGCCGTGTTTGGGACTTTGGTTGTCACTAGCGGAGTGAGTCGGGCTTTGACAGCTCGAATTGAGGTTACCAGGCTGCACCTCATTCACACTGAAGCTGCAGCGCTGACTCCAGGGCTTGGGCTTCTCTACTGAGGCCGTTCGAGTCAAACTGTCTGAACGGTGGTTCTGGTTCTGGTTCTGATTGTGGGAGCGAACAACATTGTGGTGTAGCGAAGTGAAGCATTCCCCCAAGCAGCTCAAAGTGGCTGCAGTAGTGGCTTTAAAAAGGAGAATCTCCTGTATCAAGGAGAAGGAAAATCAGGTGAGTGGGGAGTAAGGAATATTTTCTACAATGGCCAAAACTTTAGTGGCAGGGTCAAAAACCATGAGACATTATATAGACACAGAAACAGAGAATAGAAAACAAACTAGTGATTGCTTTTCTCGTACGAGGAGAGTGGCCTAGAGAAAGAGTGGTCAGTTACAGGCTCCAAATAACTCTGAAACCTTTCTTGCACTCCCCTCGTCTTTTAATTCATCCGGGAATGCCCTGCATTACAAACACACACACACAGCTGCACTAAGGGAGGAGGGGGTATTTGCAGCTGTGTTGAAAACCAAACAAATGTGGTGAGAACATAACACATGCAAATACAGAGGATACAGTAACTTCCTGCGTTTCTCTGTCACATCGGCAAACTCCTCTTTGAAGTTGGTAGGTCAACCTAAGTTCAATATAACGCGAAGTTTCGTTTCTCTTCAGGTGGTCTAACACAATGCATAAGCAAACAATCATATTTGAATAAAAATGAGATAACTTATTTCCAAATAATCCAACATTTTATAAATCGATATTTTGTATGAGGACTGTGGTTTACAGTTGTGCATAAAGTAGCAGTCCAACTGGGGACAGAGTCATTTTAATGGGAGACTTCAAAGCCAATGTTGGGAACGACCTGATAGGACGCAATGAAGAGGACAGCGGTGTTATTTTTTTGGACTTCTGTGCCAACGACTCTTTCGTTTTCACAAACACCATGGTAAAAGTCACATGATACCAGGACAGCCTAGGTTGCAACTAAGGATTGACTTTGTAGTCTACCATGAATTGATTAACGTGGACCCCGACTTAAACAAGCTGAAAAACCTATTCGTGTGTTACCATTTAGTGGTCAATTGTACGGAATATGTACTGTACTGTGCAATCTACTAATAAAAGTATCAATCAATCAATCAATCAATCAATCGTATTATCACACATGCTGTTCGAGAGCATCAGAGCTGTCAACTGATGGCAGAGGATAATGCAGGGACAGACATACACAATGTTTCCATCTGTAGCTATATTTGATAAACAATCATACATTATTTTTTCAGCACATCCAAAATGTTGTCATCAAGAGTTATATTTGATAAACAATCATAAATTAATCTTTCAGCACTTACACAATGTTGCCATCAATAGTTATATTTTGATAAACAATCAAATTAATATTTCAGTACATACAAAATAGTTATTAGGGGTGTAACGGTACACAAAAGTTTTGGTTCGGTACGTACCTCGGTTTAGAGGTCACGGTTCGGTTCATTTTCGGTAAAGTAAGAAAACTACAAAACATACATTTTTTGGGTTATTTGTTTACCAAATTTGTAAACAATGGCATAACCTACATATACACACAGGGTCCATTGCCAGGGTTAATGTGGTCAACATGTATAAAATAAAAACTAAATAAGATAAGGCTCAGAATGGTTTCTTAACCAAACCTTTCAACATACAAAGTGTTTTTTTTAAATTGATTGATAGAGACTTTTGTTAGCCTGGCTAATATGGCAGTAAGAGGATATATGGGCTCATAGTTCTTCCACCATAGAAGTGGGTCAAAATCTACTTTTTAACAAAATATGGACTTAAATCTACTGCTATAAAAAATGTTGCTATTGCTTTAGCCCTGCCCGACTCGCCGAGGAGAGGCTGCTTGAATGCGGTGGTGACGCTTCAAATGGGTTAGCATGTGTTATGAGAGTAGCGTATGTGTGTGCGTGGCCCTTTAATATGTGACAGCATGTGACGTCAGTGAGTGTGTGGGCCGGCGAGGTGAGGGAGCTTAGAGCGAGTGCGGGAGCGGTTGGTGTTTTGTTGGATTGCCTGTGTGCAAGACCTCAATAAAGCCACGATTTACAACTAATCGCTGGATTCTTCATTTACCCCGGAGTCCGGAGCTGTGGAGACCCAGGTAGAGTGAAGGGGTGTTGCCCCCGAGAATACATCAGCCCTGGAGGAGTGTCTCCCCTGCGCTGCTCGACTACGGTCTGGGAGCCGGAAGCAGGAAAGGTGCAACACATGTTTGACGTGTTGTCAGAAGCAGCTGCTGAACAATCTTAGCAAACCTCCGTCCTCCATTGTTGTATCGCGCAGCCAAAGTGTTCCCAAACGGGAGATCTTAACGAGGCAGGAGGGTCTTCCAGCTCTGGCTTTTACATGTTGTCCTAGCCCGGTCGCTGCTAGCATGTGTACTTGTTCGATACACCTCCGAACCGGACCGAAACCTCCGTACCGAAACGGTTCAATACAAATACACGTACCGTTACACCCCTAATAGTTATATTTGATAAACAATCAACAATTAATCATTAAGCACATACCCAATGTTGACATTTAATTTTATTTTGATAAAAAATATCTATTCTTAAATGGGGCGTGCAACAACAACAACAACAACAACTAACATGGCAGTAGACTCCAAGGTAAATTGTGAAATGCAACCTTTCCAGAGCAAAAACGATGCATTATTATTAGGGGTGTGGGAAAAAATCGATTCCAATACGAATCGAATCGTTTACGTTGTGCGATTCAGAACCGATTCTCTTTTTTTTTTAATCTATTTTTTGGGGGATTTTTTTTTAAAATCAATCCAACAAACCAATACACAGCAATACCATAACAATGCAATCCAATTCCAAAACCAAACCTGACCCAGCAACACTCAGAACTGCAATAAACAGAGCAATTGAGAGGAGACAAAAACACGACACAGAACAAACCAAAAGTAATGAAACAAAAATGATTATTATCAACAACAGTATCAATATTAGTTATAATTTCAGCATAGCAGTGATTAAAAATCCCTCACTGACATTATCATTAGACATTTATAAAAATAATAAAAAAGAACAATAGTGGCTTACACTTGCATCGCATCTCATAAGCTTGACAACACACTGTGTCCAATGTTTTCACAAAGATAAAATAAGTCATATTTCTGGTTCGTTTAATAGTTAAAACAAATTTACATTATTGCAATCAGTTGTTAAAACATTGTTCTTTACAATTATAAAAGCTTTTAAAAAAAAAAAAAATCTACTACTCTGCTTGCATGCCAGCAGACTGGGGTAGATCCTGCTGAAATCCTGTGTATTGAATGAATATAAAATCATTTTGAATGGGAAAAATATCGTTTTTGAATCGAGAATCGAATCGAATCGAATCGAAAAAAATCGATATATTATCGAATCGTGACCCCAAGAATCGATATTGAATCGGATTGTGGGACACCCAAAGATTCCCAGTCATAATTATTATTATTATTATTATTATTGTTATTATTATTATTATTATTTGGGAGAGTCTTAATAGCAATTTCCTTGACCCAGCCACACACAAAGTGAAGTGAGGTGAAGTGAATTATATTTATATAGCGCTTTTCTCTAGTGACTCAAAGCGCTTTACATAATGAAGCCCAATCCAATCCAATCCAATCCACTTTATTTATATAGCACATTTAAACAACAATAACGTTTCCAAAGTGCTGCACAGCCATGTTAAAAACAATATTATGCTCCACCAATGACTGAATAAAACAAAAAATTTATAAAAATAAAACCAATAAAAACAATATAAAAACAAATATGATTAAAAACTATTTTAAAGGGTAAAATCAATTAAAACAGTAAAATAGAAATCAAAGTGTATAAAAAACACAGAGGACAACAGAGAACAGAGGACCACACAACTCACGTAGTGTTAAAAGCCAAAGAATAAAAGTGGGTCTTAAGACGAGACTTAAAACACTCCACTGTGGAAGCAGTTTGAACATGGAGCGGCAGAGTGTTCCAGAGCTTAGGGCCGAACACAGAGAAGGCCCTGTCTCCCCTGGTCTTAAGTCTGGTCTTGGGCACCACGAGCTGGAACTGGCTCTCGGACCTCAGAGCGCGCGCAGGGATGTAAATTTGGATAAGGTCCGAGATATATTGAGGTGCCAGTCCATGTAAAGATTTAAAAACAAACAGCAATGTTTTAAAATCAATTCTAAAATGAAGAGGGAGCCAGTGCAAACTCTGAAGAATTGGGGTTATATGCTGGCGTTTCCTGGCCCCTGTTAAAAGTCGTGCTGCCGCGTTCTGGACTAACTGCAACCGGGAGAGAGCTTTTTGGCTAATGCCAGCATAAAGTGCATTGCAGTAGTCCAGGCCACTTGAAATAAAAGCATGAACGACTTGTTCAAAAAGGTTAAAAGATAAAAACGGTTTAACCTTTACTAAAAGACGAAGGTGATAAAAACACGATTTTAAAACGCCATTGACTTCTTTGTCTAGTTTAAAATCGCTGTCCATAGTGAAACCAAGGCCAATATCTAAATTACATATTTTTTTAAACCAGTGTGGGTGGCACTGGGAGCAGGTGGGTAAAGTGTCTTGCCCAAGGACACAACGGCAGTGACTAAGATGGCAGAAGCAGGGATTGAACCTGCAACCCTCAAGTCGCTGGCACGGTCTCTCTACCAACCGAGCTATATCGCCCACACACAAAGAAGCTGTACACCTCAATGCTTTTCCAAGTTTCCATCCGTTGTGTCGTGTCGAATGATGTCTTGGGCACCAGATAGTTCGACATGTCTGAGAATGGAACCGACGTATAATCCTCGATATCAATCGACAAATATTTTTGGATAAAATATAGGGATAGATTCCATGGCATAGTTAAATTTTTTTGCTCGTATCTGCTTTTAGTGGTACGATCAAAGCCCCCTTGCGTACTCAGATAGTTTGCACGTTGCTAGCCATGTTGGTGGGGGTGGCCCACCACTTTTGGTACTTTCTTTCAAAAGTCACGTAACCGAATACAACCTATAGGCAGGGTCTAAAGAACCCAGTTGAGGTGGCTTTGGTATCTGCTTCATTTGCCTACTGGAGTCCTCCTTAGTAAGGTATAATGGGAATGCCAATACAGTAAGAGACCTCAGGATAGACCAAGAACACATTGGACGACCGATGTCGCACAACTGAAAAAGTAACACCTTGGTGTCCCCTCAGTGGACCTCCAGGAGATATCTCCAGAGACAGGAATATCTGGGCCTCACTACTGAGACTACTTCCCCCATAATCGGGGCCCAAATAAGCAGAATATGAACAAAAAGATCTTTGCTTTTAAAGTGTACGTCACATTACCTCATTCAGGGAGCAGAGGGGTCCACCTCCTAGGCCCACAGATTCGTTTGAGTGGACAAGGTTTTTCTGTGCTTCTTGCGCCTCGCTCATCACCTACAGAAAGACCAAATATAACAAATGGGGTGCTTGGAAGGAACCAACGATTTGTAAAATTCTGGGTTAGTACTCGTTGGCACTTCCATTGGAGCAAAAAAAGCAAAAACATTCAACATTTTTATGAGCAGAGACAACTGGGCTATTTTTTTTTTTTGCCTTTATGCCTCATCCAGACGGACTCTGTGGTGGAACGGTTACGCTGTGACCTAAAATCCATCCATCCATTTCCTACCGCTTGTCCCTTTTGGGGTTGCGGGGGGTGCTGGAGCCTATCTCAGCTGCATCCGGGGTCAAAGCAAATTCTTCATAAACTCCGGCTTATTAGTGATTCCTAGTGCCCAAAAAAAGTCTGCGGGCTATAGAGCGTTTTCCGTTCGGGCTCCAGTTCTCTGGAATGCCCTCCCGGTAACAGTTCGAGATGCTACCTCAGTAGAAGCATTTAAGTCTCACCTTAAAACTCATCTGTATACTCTAGCCTTTAAATAGACCTCCTTTTTAGACCAGTTGATCTGCCGCTTCTTTTCTTTCTCCTATGTCCCCCCCTCCCTTGTGGAGGGGGTCCGGTCCGATGACCATGGATGAAGTACTGGCTGTCCAGAGTTGAGACCCAGGATGGAGCGCTCGTCGGGACCCAGGATGGACCGCTCGCCTGTATTGATTGGGGACATCTCTACGCTGCTGATCCGCCTCCGCTTGAGATGGTCTCCTGTGGACGGGACTCTCGCTGCTGTCTTGGATCCGCTTTGAACTGAACTCTCGCGGCTGTGTTGGAGCCACTATGGATTGAACTTTCACAGTATCATGTTAGACCCGCTCGACATCCATTGCTTTCGGTCCCCCAGAGGGGGGGGGGGGAGGTTGCCCACATATGAGGTCCTCTCCAAGGTTTCTCATAGTCAGCATTGTCACTGGCGTCCCACTGGATGTGAATTCTCCCTGCCCACTGGGTGTCAGTTTTCCTGGCCCTTTTGTGGGTTCTTCCGAGGATGTTGTAGTCGTAATGATTTGTGCAGTCCTTTGAGACATTTGTGATTTGGGGCTATATAAATAAACATTGATTGACATTGATTGATATCTGTTGAGCTTTTTTAATAGGTTTTTATCTGGTATGTGTTCCATATGTGTATGTACGGTATTTTCCGGACCATAGGGCGTACCGGATTATAAGGCGCACTGCCGATGAATGGTCTGTTTTCAATCTTTTTTTTTTAATACATTAGTCGCACCAGAATATAGGGCGCATTAAAGGAGACATAATATTATTATTATTGTTTTAATTGAAAACACTTCCTTGTGGTCTACATAACATGTAATAGTGGTTCAAGGACAAGGACATTCAGACTTTACTTAAATCAATAACAGAGCAGCATCTTCTCATCCAGAAAGAACCACACCGGAAATGTGTCCCGTGAAAAACCGTCCGATAACAACTAATAGTTAAAGTTCCTTGGGTGAATAATGTAAACTCACTTTGCCGGTATGTTTTTGCGCTTTCATGGCGAGTTTACTGACGAATATAAGTAAGAACTTTACAGTACTTTATGAATGAAATGCAAACAGTGGAGGATGAATGTCCCATAACAAGAAGATAGAGAAAAAGGAGAAGCTTATTGACTGCAGTGTCGGCACCGACTACAATGGCGGACGCGCGCAACTTTTCAGGATTTACGCAGATCCCAAATACACATAAACAGGTACCAGAAGGTAAGAAAAGTTACTTTTGCATAATATGGTGAAACAAAACACCAGATAATATGTCTTACCTTATACACACACCATAATAATACTCTTATGTTTAACCTTCCTCTTGTGTTAGCTTTCTGTTACCATCTCTTATGTTAACGGGTCGGTTTTGACCCATGTTTTAAATCAGCTGTAAAATACACTAAAAACAATTATCTATCATCCAATTTGTTTCTCATCTCTTGGTTACCTTGTTAGGCTTCCTTATCCTTGAAAATATTGGTTTTAATATTTTGGGTTTGGGCCATTGGGCCTTTTTTTGTCAGTATACCCCTCGATTTCAATTTTTAAAAATGGTAAAACGAACCTCAAGAGAATCATATAAATAAAAAAAGGTTGTTGTGTTACCTAACTATTACTAAGGGGTATTAGAACACATCTCTTAAATAAATGTGTTTTGTTTATTTTTTCATTTTAAGAATTTTAACTATAGTAACATCTATGGTGTTACGGGTCAATTTCAACCCATATATATTTACTTCAAGAAAAAGGCTAAAAAGTATTTATTTCAGCAACAGAAATCCAACATCAAACAAACAACCAATCAAGCAAATGAAACCAAGAGAAATAGATTACTAGTTCCAAAACTAATAAAAAAAACAAAATCAGAGTGGCAATAAGTGACACTTTTAGTGTCCGTCTTTTGTTTGTTTTTGTACAGGATAACAAGGTAAAATGAGAATCCACTAAAGCTCACATGATTGGGAGAGGAGCTGGCTGTCAGTGTGTTCAGTTTTGGCTCTTATCATTGCTTTATCATCTTATTTTTATAACCGGGTCGAAACCGACCCTAACAACACCAAGGGCATAATATCTACCAGAGCGTTTTATAATTTAGTGAAAAAAATTAAAATGTTTTATTTTGTTGACAAAGAGGTTCCTGACAAAGTCAAAAAGCTTTGATGCAAAACAATAAATGTATGATGTGTTAACACAAGACAAAGGTTAATACGCCGACAATCATTCAAGCGGTACGGCTTCATAGCTCACCAGAGTCGTACTAAAACATTTTGAGCGCCGTGTGTAATGTTCTATACTTTCAATGGAACATTTAAAATGTTGGTGCTGTTTACTTGAGACACATTGCCATCACAGTGGCAATTTACACGTATCTCTTATGTTTGACTGCCATCTACTGGTCACAGTTATCATTACACCATGTACCAAAAATAATAGCTTTGAGGTGGGTAAACTCAACTGAACTTATTCCTTACATTAGGCGCACCGGGTTATAAGGCGCACTGTTGAGTTTTGAGGGGAAAAAAACAGGAGTTTAAGTGCGCCTTATACGGTAATGTAAATCTGTTGAGTATTTTTTTGTAATCCCATGCTAACTTGCAAACACACCAGAGAGCTAGTTCTGAGGCAATAAATCGACAGAATTTAAATCACTTGATTATGCATACAAACAAAAGCATTTTTCCATTGAGGAAAGAGACAATGAGTGTTTTGATGTCACCCTTCAGTGAGTGTGGCCGCCAGGCAGAGCTAGAGGGGCATTTTAGAAGATGTGAGTTGAACTGAATGTCAACATACAGTGGGGCAAAAAAGTATTTAGTCAGCCACCGATTGTGCAAGTTCTCCCACTTAAAATGATGACAGAGGTCTGTAATTTTCATCATAGGTACACTTCAACTGTGAGAGACAGAATATGAAAAAAAATCCAAGAATTCACATTGTAGGAATTTTAAAGAATTTATTTGTAAATTATGGTGGAAAATAAGTATTTGGCCAACCATTCAAAGCTCTCACTGATGAAAGGAGGTTTTGGCTCAAAATCTCACGATACATGGCCCCATTCATTCTTTCCTTAACACGGATCAATCGTCCTGTCCCCTTAGCAGAAAAACAGCCCCAAAGTATGATGTTTCCACCCCCATGCTTCACAGTAGGTATGGTGTTCTCAGGGATGCAACTCAGTATTCTTCTTCCTCCAAAAACGACGAGTTGAGTTTATACCAAAATGGATACATGGATGATACAGCAGAGGATTGGGAGAATGTCATGTGGTCAGATGAAACCAAAATAGAACTTTTTGGTATAAACTCAACTCGTCTTGTTTGGAGAAAGAAGAATACTGAGTTGCATCCCAAGAACACCAAACCTACTGTGAAGCATGGGGGTGGAAACATCATGCTTTGGGGCTGTTTTTCTGCAAAGGGGACAGGACGATTGATCCGTGTTAAGGAAAGAATGAATGGGGCCACGTATTTTGAGATTTTGAGCCAAATATTATTATATAAATTATTTAAAATTCCTTCAATGTCAATTCCTGTTTGTTTTTTTTCACATTCTGTGTATCCCATTGGCTTGACTTTTTTCTTGCCCTCATGTGGGATCTGATTCGAGGATGTCGTTGTTGCTTTGAGACACTTGTGATTAAGGGCAATATAAATGAACTTTGATTGATAGAAGTGAATTATACACTTTATATACATCCATCCATCCATTTTCTGCCGCTTATTCCCGTTCGGGGTCGCAGGGGACGCTGGCGCCTATCTCAGCTACAACATGATTATTATATTATCATAGTATACTCTTATTTTAACAAGGAACTGCATTGACCATCATTATCCCTTAAGCACACCATTCCTTGTATCTCAAATGCTGATACTTCTCAATGCCACACAAATCAGAATTCAACTCAATACTTGTGAGAATTTCAAGTGCGATACTTGTTCAGGCGTCTGACTCGAGATCTATTGGAGCTTGACGTCACTTTCAGTTCCCAAGGGTCCTCAGTTTTATTTTTAAACCTGCCTCTCTGCAGCTGTGCTTCTTTCTTTGCTCCTGTCTCCGCGAGGCATGTTCTCATCACAGCCTGTGTCTAGTTTTTATTTTACCATTAGCACATTTAAATCTACAGATATATCTCATACCAAAATATGTCTTTGAAAGAGATAGAAGAGAACGAAAGTTAACTATTAACCTTTTAGTACAGGCGGCTGCTGTGTTATTATCAAAAAACAGCTATTATCGATTAGTAAAGGATTTAGAGAAAACGGACGACAATTCAAACCACAAGCACTTAAATGGTGAACATGTTGAAAATAAGCAAACATCCGACTGTGGAGAGATGGAACCGATGGGCCGACAGCGGGGTAGGGCAAACCGTGGTCCTACCCAACCAGGTGCGTAACACACACACCTGCTCTCAAACTGTGCATCTCCTCCTGCTGTATAAAAGGGGAGAAGGAGGAGCAATCAGGGCAGAAGGAGTAGGAGAGAGTCGGAGTAAAGACAGACGGACGAACGACCAGACGAACGACCAGACGAACGACCAGAAGAACGACCAGACGAACGACCAGACGAACGACCAGACGAACGACCAGACGAACGACCAGACGAACGACCAGACGAACGACCAGACGAACGACCAGACGAACGACCAGAAGAACGACCAGACGAACGACCAGACGAACGACCAGACGAACGACCAGACGAACGACCAGACGAACGACCAGACGAACGACCAGACGAACGACCAGACGAACGACCAGAAGAACGACCAGAAGAACGACCAGAAGAACGACCAGACGAACGATCAGACGAACGACCAGACAAACGACCAGACGAACGACCAGACGAACGACCAGACGAACGACCAGACGAACGACCAGACGAACGACCAGAAGAACGATCAGACGAATGATCAGACGAACGATGAGCCCCTGAGGAAGACGGAGTCACTGGCGACCAAACGGCCAGCCGAGACGAGCAGCAGAGGAGGAAGCGTTGGAAATCGGCGCGACCGACTGGGACACAAAATGGTTTATTGAAATAATAAACGAGAGTCAAACCTGCTCAGCGGTCTCCTCCATCAATGGTCCATGCAACCCGCACGATGGCGGCAAGAAGCCGTTCCCACCGACACCAGCGTTATGTCGTGAATATTTGTATAAAGTAAGAAAAACTATTGCCACAAACCTGGCCTAGCTTCAAAACTTAGTCTTTTCCATTCCAGTGGTAAACATTCTTTGTTTGCTAAAACTTAAAAAATAAGAAGAAACTACAGGTATGTACATCATCTATACATTGGTACTTCAAAATCTGCGATTTAGTAAGTGGGAAGGTAACACCATATCTTAATGTATTCTTCGTATCAGCAGTCACCTTGTAAATGGAGAAAAAAATATTCATTTTGGATAAAACTTTTTTGAGGAAATGGCTCAGGGGCTTTTGGGAAATCTGGGACACACAAAGAGTGTGCAGGGTAGTGTGTTACAACAATATCAACACAGCATACAACGAATACGATTCTGTCCCACCACCGAGCCAGACTCTCGTCCTACAAGCCCAAAATCCTGTGCGGACAAATCAAAGATGGAACATATGTTGTGGCAAAATTAATATTTTAGTAATCTCTTTGTGTGAGTTTGTTGCTTTCTATTCCCTGCATTGGTGTTTTTTTTTTTTTTTGTCAAAGATAAGATGCTTTTATAGCCCTGATGCATTCCTTAAGGCCATTGGAGATGTCTCTATTCTGTTCTTCTTAACCTCTAACCTCCACTTTCTGTAAATCTGGGACAAAGACTGCTATGATGTTGGTTGATCGCTGATTTATGTTGTATTTGTATTTTGGTCAAAAGGTCACTCTCCTAAATAGTTTATATCATGATGTTGTTGTCACGCCCTTGGGATCAGGTTTTGTTTATGTCATGTTTGGTTTTATTTTTTGGACACTCGGTTCCTGTTCCTGCACTTCCTTGTTTTCTTTGTTACCATGCCAACTCTTTGATTTTCACCTTGCCCTCATGTCATGCACCTGTTTTCAATCATCGTAGCTATTATTTAAACCGGAAGTTGCCAGGAAGTCAGTCTGGAAACTGTACATATCCCTCAACCCGATTCATGCCAAGCCATGCTGTTTATTCCCTCCTGCTTATGTCAAGTAAGTTTTTGGTTTAGTTATGTCACAGTTGTTTAGTTTTGTTTTCAGTAGTCAAGTTTGTTCTCCGCCATTGTGCGCGCCATTTGTTTGCCTTTTGTTGAAGTTTGTTAGTGTTAGTAATAAATAAATATGTACTCACATTCACGTCTCGCTCGTGTCAATTTTCCTTTGCGTTGGGAAAACAAACTATCCCATAGTCCAAGTCCTGCAAGTTGTATGCCTTTTCCATGTTTAATCAATCAAACCATTACTGGTTTTGCTAATATGACATTCAGATAAAGTGTGTTTTGCGCATCTTTTTCCTCCCTCTCAGAGGATGACACCCTTTGGCCAACCACTACCCACCCTTAAGTTAAAGTTAAAGTACCAATGATTGTCTCACACACACACTCGGTGTGGTGAAATTTGTCCTCTGCATTCGACCCCTCCCCTTGTTCACCCCCTGGGAGGTGAGGGGAGCAGTGAGCAGCAGCGGTGGCCGCGCCGGGTAATCATTTTTGGTGATTTAACCCCCAATTCCAACCCTTGAAGCTGAGTGCCAAGCAGGGAGGTAACGGGCCCTATTTTTATAGTCTTTGGTATGACTTGGCCAGGGTTTCGAACTCACAACCAACCAATGTCAGGGCGGACACTCTAACCACTAGGCCACTGAGTAGGCCTAGTGGTCAGGCCTGGAAATATTTTTTTTATTAATTTTAATTTTTTTATTTTATTTATTTTTTTATTAAATCAACATAAAAAACACAAGATACACTTACAATTAGTGCACCAACCCAAAAAGCCTCCCTTTTTCATGACAAAGAAAAACATTTATTAAAAAAAATAAATAAATAAAAGAACCCCACCACCAGCACCCCACCCCCGCCGGGCCGCGGGACAAATTATCAAGCGTTGACCGGTCCGCAGCTACAAAAATGTTGGGGACCACTGCTAAATACCACACCAAACAAATTCAACCAGTACAAAAATCACCACACATGTTCACACATAACACAACCTGCTCATTGAACCTTGTAGTTATAACAAAAAACATCCAATCACCATAAAAAAAAAAAAACTGACATCTCATGGACAAAGATAAGACCTTCTGGAGGAAATTTCTGTGGTCAGATGAAACAAAAATTGAGCTGTTTGGTCAGCAAAATGTTTGGAGGAGAAAAGGTGAGGCCTTTAATCCCAAGTACACCATCCTACCGTCAAGCATGGTGGTGATACTATTATGCCCTGGCCTGTTTTGCTGCCAGTGGAACCGGTGCTTTACAGAGAGTAAATGGGACCGTGAAAAAGGAGGAATACCTCCCAATTCTTCAGGAGAATCTAAAATAATCAGCTCGGTATTTGGGTCTTGGGCGCAGTTGGGTGTTCCAACTGGACAATGACCCCAAACACACGTCAAAAGTGGTAAAGGAATGGTTAAATCAGGCTAGAATTAAGGTTTTAGAATGGCCTTCCCAAAGTCCTGACTTAAACATGTGGACAATGCTGAAGAAACAAGTTCATGTCTGAAAACTAATACATTTAGCTGAACTGCGCCAATTTTGTCAAGAGGAGTGGTCAAAAATTCCACTAGAAGCTTGCCAGAAACTTGTAGATGGCTACCAAAAGCGCCTTATTGCAGTGAAACTTGCCAAGGGACATGTGACCAAATATTAACATTGCTGTATGTATACTTTTGACCCAGCAGATTTAGTCACATTTTCTGTAGAGCCATAATAAGTTCATAAAAAAACCAAACTTCATCAATATATTTTTGTGACCAACAAGTATGTGCTCCAATCACTCTATCACAAAAAAAAAGTTGGAGAAATTATTGAAAACTCAAGACAGCCATGACATTATGTTCTTTACAAGTGTATGTAAACTTTTGATCGCAACTGTATATGTACAGTGGGGCAAAAAAGTATTTAGTCAGCCACCGATGTGGTCAGATGAAACCAAAATAGAACTTTTTGGTATAAACTCAACTCGTCGTGTTTGGAGGAAGAAGAATACTGAGTTGCATCCCAAGAACACCAGACCTACTGTGAAGCATGGGGGTGGAAACATCATGCTTTGGGGCTGTTTTTCTGCTAAGGGGACAGGACGATTGATCCGTGTTAAGGAAAGAATGAATGGGGCCATGTATCGGGAAATTTTGAGCCAAAACCTCCTTCCATCAGTGAGAGCTTTGAATGGTTGACCAAATACTTATTTTAAAACATAATTTACAAATAAATTCTTTAAAATTCCTACAATGTGAATTCCTGGATTTTTTTTCACATTCTGTCTCTCATAGTTGAAGTGTACCTATGATGAAAATTACAGACCTCTGTCATCATTTTAAGTGGGATAAACTTGCTGACTAAATACTTTTTTGCCCCATTGTATATCTAGAAAGGGTGGTCCTTAAGAGGTAGTCATTTTTCGGAGGTCTCAAGAAGATAACAAATACAAGAATGTGTGTGTGTGTGTGCGTACCTTCGCATCATCGTCGGAGAGGTATGGAGAACCCAGCTGGAGCCGACTCATCCATAGTTCCTGCTCCTCTGCACTGGATGCTGACAAAACACAAATGAGGACACACCATTCGATATTTGGGGGTATATTTCAGAGCAAAAAGCAACCATCAATAATTCATCTTCTTCTGCACTTTTTATCTGGAGATAAAAGCAACACTTTTACTCATTTAACAGACATTTATTAACAAAGATGCAAATTGCTGGAGGGGAAACACTTGCCATACTCTAACATCAAGAGTAGTATTGTAGTATTGTCGTAGTAGTTCCTCCTAAAACAGGACAGTAAACAATGTGAGTGCATCAGTATTTATTCAGCTATAAACTAAACGGGCCGACGGTGCGATTACAAAGTAACGAAAGGGTTTAAGGCATATGCAAACAGTCGCTCAGACCTACTTTCTGTTACTGACAACACTGCGAAGCCTTCTGGGTAAAGTAGAGTGTAAATATTTTGCAGCACAATGGCATCCTTGATGAATTTATATATTTTTTATTTAAGACGATTAAGAACACATTTCGGGCTTCACGGTGGCAGAGGGGTTAGTGCGTCTGCCTCACAATACGAAGGTCCTGCAGTCCTGGGTTCAAATCCAGGCTCGGGATCTTTCTGTGAAGAGTTTGCATGTTCTCCCCGTGAATGCGTGGGTTCCCTCCGGGTACTCCGGCTTCCTCCCACCTCCAAAGACATGCACCTGGGGATAGGTTGATTGGCAACTAGTGTGTGAATGTGAGCGTGAATGTTGTCTGTCTATCTGTGTTGGCCCTGCGATGAGGTGGCGACTTGTCCAGGGTGTACCCCGCCTTCCGCCCGATTGTAGCTGAGATAGGCGCCAGCGCCCCCCGCGACCCCAAAAGGGAATAAGCGGTAGAAAATGGAGGGAAGAACACATTTCCATTTGCAACGCTGTCCTAACAAAGACGCAGCGTGTACATGTTAGAGATGTTGAAGTGTGATGATAATCTCTCATCGCCTCTCATTACCAACAAGAATGGTTTTTATTGTGCTTGTTTTTAATTAGGTTAAAGGCCTACTGAAACCCACTACTACCGACCACGCAGTCTGATAGTTTATATATCAATGATGAAATATTAACATTGCAACACATGCCAATACGGCCGGTTTAGTTTACTAAATTATCATTTTAAATTTCCCGCGGAGTTTCGTGTTGAAAACGTCGCTGAATGACGACACATATTATGACGCGTGTTTGTGACGTTATTGGTTGGAGGGGACATGTGATAGCAAAATTACTTGTACTCGTTTTAATTGATGATGTTCTTTGAACGGGTCGCCAAAAGTTGTTTATTGGGCTCAGGAATGTGACACTTAGCAAGAGATCTATTATCCGATCAAGCGCTGTCTCCTGTTTCTTTGATGTAACATGTGGACTTTAGTTGACCTGGGCATATGTGTCATCTGTTCTTGACCCCCAACAGAGCTAAATTGTTCCCCTTTCCTGAGTGACCCCCCCCCCCCCCCCCTCTTCTGGGCAAACGACACCCTCTCCTTCTTCACAGGACTTGGGTATTCATTCCACTGGTGTACTGTATGTAAATGAGCATGGAGGGTGGGACTTCTGAGAATGTATAATTGTCATGTCAAATTCTAAAGGAGTGAGAACAAGCTGGAACAAACGGATGTGTCGTTCTGGTTTGGTCTCGCTTTGCAAAGCTTATTATTATTTGTTTGTTACTTTAATAAATCATTTTAAAGCTATTTGTCACTGAAGGATCGTCTTTAAGAAATTTCCAGGACAGACATACTAGCTCAGCACCACTGACGGCTAAAAGTCGTCTCTTTTCTTTGCATGATTACACAGTAATTTGGACATCTGTGTTGCTGAATCTTTTACAATTTGTTCAATTAATATGGAGACTATAAAGAATAATGCTGTTGGTGGAAAGCGGTGGATTGCAGCTGTCTTTAGCACCGAGACACAGCCGGTGTTTCTTTGTTTGTTGTGAAGCTTTAACACAGAGCGGTCAAGCCAACATGTTTCTCTACGTCAACCAGCATATTTTTGAATGGGAAAATTGTGATATATATCTTACCGGAGACATCAGTGGATTATGCAGTAGCTGTCAAAAAAGGCACCTGTGAGCTTGGCTCCTCGGCTTCTCTCTGAGACACTGGCGTGTTCACAGCAGCCATCCGACTTTGAGGTATGTCTTTACAATCTCACTAAAAAACTATTAAAACAATGAGCAGATAAGGGATCTTCCAGAATTATCCTAGTGAATGTGTCTAATTACATCTGAAACGCTCACTCTGCCGCCGCCCGGAGCCGTCATTTTTTATTTTATTTTATCTTATTATTTTTTTCTAGTCCTTTACTATCAATATCCTCATCCACGAATCTTTCATCCTCGCTCAAATTAATGGGGAAATTGTCGCTTTCTCGGTCCGAATAGCTCTTACTGCTGGAGGCTCACAGTATAAACAATGTGAGGATGTGAGGAGCCCTCACACCGGTGACGTCACGCGCACATCGTCTGCTACTTCCGGTAAAGGCAAGGCTTTTTTATTAGCGACCAAAAGTTGCGAACTTTATCGTCGATGTTCTCTACTAAATCCTTTCAGCAAAAATATGGCAATATCGTGAAATGATCAAGTATGACACATAGAATGGACCTGCTATCCCCGTTTGAATAAGAAAATCTCATTTCAGTAGGCCTTTAAACCCAGATTCCGATCCAACAAAGGTCTTAACTCATTCTCCTTCTATGCCTCATCAATATGGAATGCACTCCCAACAGGTGTAAAAGAAAGTGCATCTCTATCCTCCTTCAAAACCGCACTAAAAGAACACCTCCAGACAACTTCAACCCTTGACTAACACCCTCCCGCCTCCACATCCCACCTACCCGGATTGTAAATAATCAAATGTAAATAATCAAATGTATATACAAACCCCGTTTCCATATGAGTTGGGAAATTGTGTTCGATGTAAATATAAACGGAATATAATGATTTGCAAATCCTTTTCAACCCATATTCAGTTGAATGCACTACAAAGACAAGATATTTGATGTTCAAACTCATAAACTTTATTTTTTTTGCACATAATAATTAACTTAAAATTTCATGGCTGCAACATGTGCTAAGGTAGTTGGGAAAGGGCATGTTCACCACTGTGTTACATCACCTTTTCTTTTAACAACACTCAATAAACGTTTGGGAACTGAGATAACTAATTGTTGAAGCTTTGAAAGTGGAATTCTTTCCCATTCTTGTTTTATGTAGAGCTTAAGTTGTTCAACAGTCTTGGGTCTTGTTGTCGTATCTTACACTTCATAATGCGCCACACATTTTTGATGGGCGATTTGTCTGGACTGCAGGCGGGCCAGGAAAGTACCTGCACTCTTTTGCTACGAAGCCACGTTGTTGTAACATATGGCTTGGCATTTTTTTGCTAAAATAAGCAGGGGCGTCCATGATAACGTTGCTTGGATGACAACATATGTTGCTCCAAAACCTGTATGGACCGTTCAGCATTAATGGTGCCTTCACAGATGTGTAAGTTACCCATGCCTTGGGCACTAATACACCCCCATACCATCACAGATGCTGGCTTTTGAACTTTGCGCCTATAACAATCCGTATGGTTATTTTCCTCTTTGTTCCGGAGGACACCACGTCCACAGTTTCTAAATATAATTTGAAATGTGGACTCGTCAGACCACAGAACACCTATCCACTTTGCATCAGTCCATCTTAGATGAGCTCGGGCCCAGCAAAGCCAGCTGCGTCCCGTGGTGTTGTTGATGAATGGGTTTTGCTTTGCATAGCAGAGTTTTAACTTGCACTTACAGATGTAGCGACCAACTGTAGTTACTGACAGTGGTTTTATGAAGTGTTCCTGAGCCCATGTGGTGATATCCTTTACACACTGATGTCTGTTTTTGATGCAGTACCGCCTGAGGGATCAAAGGTCCGTAATATCATCGCTTACGTGCAGTGATTTCTCCAGATTCTCTGAACCTGTTGATGATTTTACCGACTGTAGATGGTAAAATCCCTAAATTCCTTGCAATAGCTCGTTGAGAAATGTTGTTCTAAAACTGTTTGACAATGTGCTTACAAATTGGTGACCCTCGCCCCATCCTTGTTTGTAAATGACTTAACATTTCATGGAAGCTGCTTTTATACCCAATCATGGCACCCACCTGTTCCCAATTAGCCTGCACACCTGTGGGATGTTCCAAATAAGTGTTTGATGAGCATTCCTCAACTTTATCAGTATTTATTGCCACCTTTCCCAACTTCTTTGTCACGTGTTGCTGGCATCAAATTCTAAAGTAAATGATTATCTGCAAAAAAAAAAGGTTTATCAGTTTGAACATCAAATATGTTGTCTTTGTAGCATATTCAACTGAATATGGGTTGAAAATGATTTGCAAAAAATTGTATTACATTTATATTTACATCTAACACAATTTCCCAACTCATAGGGAAAGAGGGTTTGTATATTTATACCATGAATTGATTAACGTGGACCCCGACTTAGACAAGTTGAAAAAGTTATTCGGGTGTTACCATTTCGTGGTCAATTGTACGGAAAATCTACCGTACTGTGCAATCTACTAATAAAAAGATCCCCCCAAAAAAGTCAGCTTGCCAGAATGCTAATATTAGCATGCTAACAGTGATCACATGTAAAATGATGTGACTCTGGGGTGTCTGGCAGCAAAATTGACAAAAAAAATGCATTATAAATGCTAATATTAGCATGCTAACAGTTAGCATGTGTCAAGTACCAGGTAAAATGACTGAGGTGTTTGGCAGCAAAATTAGCTAAAACATTTTTTTTTTTTTTTTAAGTCGGCATTCTCAAATGTAGAATAGTATGAAAAGGTATGGCAATACATGTACAGTAATATGTGTACCGTACAATGTCTGCATGGTGTTCTACCTCGGAGTTTGAAGGACTGTCCAGATGAGGAGTGAAGAGCAAACATGAAGGGAAAGTGTTTGCAGGAGACGACCATCACCCCAAGGAGAGACATGGACCCTCTGGGACGTCGCTGGCTTCTGCTGTGTTCGTCTCGATAATAGTGAAGCTGGCCAGCCACAGGGTCGAGGACAAAATATCTGCAAAAAACAGAAAAGAAGGATAATTGATAGCTATAGCGCAGCGCTGCCCATTACGTCGATTGCGAGCTACCAGTCGACCGCGGGGGGTGTGTCAGTCGATCTCCAGCCAGGCTTGAAAAAAAATAGACCTAAAAATTAGTGATCATCAATCTTCACCAAGACGTCACTTAAATGACATTCACGGTACCGGAGGGTCTTGTGAGATGACGCTGGCTGCTGCAAGATCATCATTATGAAAATATGACCGAGAGGAAGGCAAGAAACATTTTTTATTTCAACAGACTCTCGCGCCGTACCTTCCGTCAAAACTCTAAAGGCCGACTGCACATTTCCTATCTTCACAATAAAAGCCCTGCTTCATGCTGCCTGCGCTAACTAAATACAGAGTCTCGGAAAACTGGCGTGCACAAGCGATCCCTCAGAAAGCTGGCGTGCACATCACTTGTGCACGCCAGTTTTCCGAGACTCTTATTTTGTTAGCGCAGGCAGCATGAAGCAGGGCTTTTATTGTGAAGATAGGAAATGTGCAGTCGGCCTTTAGAGTTTTGACGGAAGGGACGGCGCGAAAGTCTGTTGAAATAAAAAGTGTTTCTCGCCTTCCTCTCTGTCATTTTTTCATAATAATGAACAGGCAGCAGCCAGCGTCATCTCACAAGACCCTCAGGTGCCGTGAATGTCAATCAAGCAAGCTACGGAATTTGCCGCCAATGTTTTTCTTGTAAAGTGTATGGAAGCTGGATGAATTAGATGCCAAAAACCAACCACTTTCATGTGGTATTGTACAGAAAGGACAACTTTTTTTCTCCTCCATTTGAAAATGTGGGCGTTATCATCATTACTGTCTGATTCCAATCAATGCAAGTCATCAGAATCAGGTAATACACCAACTTATATTCTTGTCTTCGTGAAAGAAAGACATCTATATGTGTTACACATGCTTGTATTATCATTAAACACATTTAACTTGTTTACAAAAATGTCTCTTTCTTAAATAAATAAATATAAATGATATATATAAATGAAGTAGATCCCCTCGAGTTGGTCAATTGAAAAGTAGCTCGCCTGCAGAAAAAGTGTGGGCACCCCTGCTATAGCGGGACGTCTTCAATGGATATTTTATCATAAATCCACAAATCATCACAGAAAAAACCTTTGTCTTTCATTCACAATCCTCGTGTAAGACAAGAGCACATTCTAACTCGTTAAGCAGGGGTCACCAACCTTTTTGAAACCAAGAGCTACTTCTTGGGTACTGATTAATGCAAAGGGCTACCAGTTTGATACGCACTTAAATAAATTGCCAGAAATAGCCAATTTGCTCAATCTACCTTTAATAAATAAATCTAAACATATATTTAAAACAATGGGTATTTCTCTCTGTCATTCCGTCGTACATTTTTTTTGTCTTTTACGGAAGGTTTTTTGTAGAGAATAAATGATGCAAAAGACACTTAATTGAACGGTTTAAAAGAGGACAAAAAACAAAAAAAAATTAAAATAACATTTTGAAACATGGTTTATCTTCAGTTTCTACTCTTTAAAATTCTAAATTCAACATAAAAAAATGGAGGGAAAAACTAGCTAATTCGAATCTTTTTGAAAAAATAAAAAAAATAATTTATGAAACATCATTAAAAATTTTTCCTGATTAAGATTAATTTTAGAATTTTGATGACATGTTTTAAATAGGTTAACGTCCAATCTGCACTTTGTTACAATATATAACAAATTGGACCAAGCTATATTTCTAACAAAGACAAATCATTATTTCTTCTCGATTTTCCAGAACAAAAGTTTTAAAAGAAATTCAAAAGACTTTGAAATAAGATTTAAATTTGATTCTACAGATTTTCTAGATTTGCCAGATAGTTTTTTTGAATTTTATTCATAATAAGTTTGAAGAAATATTTCACAAATATTCTTCGTTGAAAAACCAGAAGCTAAAATGAAGAATTAAATTAAAATGTATTTATTATTCTTTACAATAAAAAAAATAATTACTTGAACATTGATTTAAATTGTCAGGAAAGAAGAGGAAGGAATTTAAAAGGTAAAAAGGTATATATGTTTAAAAATCCTAAAATCATCTTTAAGGTTGTATTTTTTCTCTAAAATTGTCTTTCTGAAAGTTATAAGAAGCAAAGTAAAAAAAAATTAAAGGAATTATTTAAACAAGTGAAGACCAAGTCTATAAAATATTTTCTTGGATTTTCAAATTCTATTTGAATTTTGTCTCTCTTAGAATTAAAAATGTCGAGCAACGCGAGACCAGCTTGCTAGTAAATAAATACAATTTAAAAAATTAGAGGCAGCTCACTGGTAAGTGCTGCTATTTGAGCTATTTTTAGAACAGGCCAGTGGGCGACTCATCTGGTCCTTACGGGCTACCTGGTGCCCGCGGGCACCACGTTGGTGACCCCTGTCGTAAACAAACACTAGTAAGAGTCAGCTAACATTAACAATGCATAAAAAAAAAAAAAAAGAAATACATGATTGTACGTATTGTGAATGAATGGGAAAATATCCAAAAAAGTGCAATTTATTAATTCAAATTGTATCTATTTTTCTGGACATTTATTTGCATTTTTGTTCGAAAACTGTATGTATTAGTTCCATGCTTCATTTTGAATGTTACAAAGCAGTTTTCCCTCCCGCTGTACTTGAAGGCGTCAAACTGTGACCTTAGCAGGCAGGTATGTACAGATTGGCACACAATAAACCTAATTAAGTGTAAATATAATAAAGTGTAAATGAACCCCTAGAAGACAAGAGTATAGAATGTGTGGGAAAAGTGGATGCGATGACGTGTACCTGTCCTGCCAGCCATGGAACAGGTTGGTGTATTTCTTCAGCAGACCCTCCAGAGCTTGCGTGTTCCGGACCTTCCTATGCGGCGAGGAGTCCGCGCTGTGCCCGGGCTGCTGCCGCCTCCTGCCGGGGGACACAGCGGGACTGTGTCGGCGTATTGACCCGCTCATGCTGCCGCTTTTTAAGTGTCCTTTGTGGCTGCTGCTGCTTGCCGAGAATCAAAAGACACGCCGGGAGCTTGAAGAAAAAAGAAAATTGTTTGACTGCAGTTGATGGAGGAAGATTCTTTCCCTGCTGACTTATTTACTGCGGAGCTTTCTCCTCTTCCCCCCGCCCTCTGTGACGTCACTGTGTTTTTATTTGGAAATCCCGGGTTGGTTACGCCCAGCCCCGCCCCCGACGGAATCTCCCCTTTTAGCCAGTAGATATGAATAATTCATCACGACTACATGACGTCACAAGCCGTATGTAGTTATGCTTAACAAACCTGTCAATCCATGGATTCATGTACTATACATGCGTATATATATATATATATATATATATATATATATATATATATATACATATATATATATATATATATAGTGGGGCAAAAAAGTATTTAGTCAGCCACCAATTGTGCAAGTTCTCTCACTTAAAATGATGACAGAGGTCTGTAATTTTCATCATAGGTACACTTCCACTGTGAGAGACAGAATTTGAGAAAAAAATCCAGTAATTCACATTGTCGGAATTTTATAGAATTTATTTGTAAATTATGGTGGAAAATAAGTATTTGGTCAATCATTCAAAGCTCTCACTGATGGAAGAAGGTTTTGGCTCAAAATCTCACGATACATGGCCACATTCATTCTTTCCTTAACAACACGGATCAATCGTCCTGTCCCCTTAGCAGAAAAACAGCCCCAAAGCATGATGTTTCCACCCCCATGCTTCACAGTAGGTATGGTGTTTTTGGGATGCAACTCAGTATTCTTCTTCCTCCAAACACGACGAGTATATATATATATATATATATATATATATATATATATATATATATATATATATATATATATATATATATATATATATATATATATATATATATATACCGTATTTCCGTAAATTGCCGCAGGGGTCCTTAAGTACAAATCTTGAAGGTCCTCAAATTTTATTTTGAAACAAGCTGAGTCCGTCTGTTATCAGTCAAGTTTATATAGTTTAACATTTTCTTAAAATTAACACAAATAAAATAAATATCCAATAAAATACATGAAATACTTTCTTTGAAACAACAACATAAAAAAGGACTTAAATAAAACTTTCAGTTTTAACAAAAATAAATACTTTTAAACACAACCCTCCTATTCCTGGTAAAGAAATGACCTCAACAGATGTCATTCATGTGCAAATATAACTATGGTATAATAATCCCCATTGTGTAAAACACAGCTGCTCAATGGGAGAATTGGGCTCTTGGGGTTGAAGCCAAGACTTTGAATTTTGGCACAAAAGGTGTGATGGCCATGCGAAGACACTGATCCAGGTGTTTATTGGTCAGTCTGCTGCGGTACTTGTTTTTCACAATGTTCATTGTAGAGAACAGTGATGGGATCGGCAGTTCTTTTGACTGTAATGAATCACTAGAATCAGTTCCTTAAATTGATTTGTTCAAAAGATTCGTTCACCGAATCACTTCTGCAGCAGCAGTTCTGTGTGCAGGTCGGCGAATCATGAGTCAGTCAGTAACAGCTTCCCCAGCGGCAGATCTCGCTGTGTGTGAATCCGACAAGATAATAACAATTTATGTGAAAATTTGCTACAATATTATTTTTTTTTTTTTCCTTCTTTTTTTTGTGTCCTCTCCATGAAGTGTCCATGACATTTTAAAATGGATCTGAAAACAAAATAAAAAATAAAACGTTTTTTAAAGTGGTAAAAATTACATACACATTTACAAATGGTTTTATTATTTTTACATTTTAACATTTGACACGACGACAAAATTTAAATTTGTTCTTAAACGTGTTTGAAATGCAATTATTTTCTACATTATTACATTACATTTATTTTAACAATTCATAGTGGATTTGACTAGATAGAAAAAATGATTCTAAAATGTGTTAACATTTTTCTTTTTTTACATTACATTTTATTATTTTAACATGTAATGTTTCTAACAAAACATACATGTATTAAATATGTAATAAAAATCACTCTTCCTTTTATATCACATCCAATGGGTGTTTTTTTTTTTTTTTAAACAATTACGATCACTCTAAAAGCGGTCTAGCATTAAAAGATTACAGTTGGTACAAAATGCGGCTGCCAGACTTTTGACAAGAACAAGAAACTTTGATCACATTACGCCTGTACTGGCTCACCTGCACTGGCTTCCTGTGCACTTAAGATGTGACTTTAAGGTTTTACTAATTACGTATAAAATACTTCACGGTCTAGCTCCAGCCTATCTTGCCGATTGTATTGTACCATATGTCCCGGCAAGAAATCTGCGTTCAAAAGACTCCGGCTTATTAGTGATTCCTAGAGCCCAAAAAAAGTCTGCGGGCTATAGAGCGTTTTCCGTTCGGGCTCCAGTAGAAGCATTTAAGTCTCACCTTAAAACTCATCTGTATACTCTAGCCTTTAAATAGACCTCCTTTTTAGACCAGTTGATCTGCCGCTTCTTTTCTTTTTTTTTCTCTTATGTACACCCCTCCCTTGTGGAGGGGGTCCGGTCCAATGACCATGGATGAAGTACTGGCTGTCCAGAGTCGAGACCCAGGATGGACCGCTCGTCGGGACCCAGGATGGACAGCTCGCCTGTATCGATTGGGGACATCTCTACGCTGCTGATCCGCCTCCGCTTGAGATGGTCTCCTGTGGATGGGACTCTCGCTGCTGTCTTAGATCCGCTTGAACTGAACTCTCGCGGCTGTGTTGGAGCCACTATGGATTGAACTTTCACAGTATCATGTTGGACCCGCTCGACATCCATTGCTTTCGGTCCCCTAGAGGGAGGGGGGGGGGGTTTGGGGTTGCCCACATCTGAGGTCCTCTCCAAGGTTTCTCATAGTCAGCATTGTCACTGGCGTCCCACCGGATGTGAATTCTCCCTGCCCACCGGGTGTGAGTTTTCCTTGCCCTTTTGTGAGTTCTTCCGAGGATGTTATAGTCGTAATGATTTGTGCAGTCCTTTGAGACATTTGTGATTTGGGGCGATATAAATAAACATTGATTGATTGAACTGAACTGAGAAAGGAACGAATCAGTTCAGGAAGTGATTCGGTTCAGTACGTTCACTCAAAAGATTCGTTCTTTCGAACGAATCGTTTGCGAACGACACAACACTAGTAGAGAAGGCAGACTCACAGCTGTATGTTGAGGCAAACATTGTGAGGATGTGACAGGGCCATCTTATGCAGCAGAGGGAACTTGGAAGGAATGACCAGCTTTGACCAGAAGGTGATGGCGTCACACCGAGCCTCTTTCAGTGCGACACTTTCTTGGAGGTCAATTAGCTCAGTCTGCAGTGAAGCAGCTCTGGGCCATGGGAAGACTTGTTTTGCTTCTGCAGAGAGCACACTCACATTTCTGATCAGGAATAGGTTTTCAGTGAACAGCAGGACTTGTTTTCCCAAACTGAAGCCATCAAAGCGAGTCTTGAAATTTGCAATGAGTTTTTCCAAGAATTCCAAATGGCACTGATGATCTCCCTCTCCTTTGGTCAGTTCCAGAAGTTTGGGGAAGTGGAGCAGTTCCTCCTGTAGATACACAGTTTAAATATATTTTAGGAACAATGCTTAAAAATAGGAAGTGGAAGAAAATAGTGTGTGGTAGAAACTAATAACATCAAATTAGTTACCTGTATGTCACTTTTGAAAAGCTCCAGCTTCCTCTGGAAGGCACGGACTTCTGGCATCAGCTCACACACTGTGTTCTTCTTCCCCTGTAGCTTGAGATTTAGGTCTTTGAGATGGGAGGTTATATCAGCCAAAAATGCCACAGCTTCCATTTTCCCAGCACTTTGCAGAAATTCCAGGAACTGTTATTATGGGAAGGTGCACATCTGACTTGAGATCAGTTTTAATGGGAAGGTGCACATCTGACCTGGGATCAGTTTTAATGGGCAGGTGCACGTCTGACCTGAAATCACTTCTTGTGCCCATGTCCACATATGACCTGGGATCAGTTTTAATGGGCAGGTGCACATCTGACCTGGGATCAGTTTTAATGGGCAGGTGCACATCTGACCTGAAATCAGTTCTTTCGGGCAGGTGCACATCTGACCTGGGGTCAGTTATTTTGGCCAGGTGCACATCTGACCTGGGATCAGTACAATTCTTATATTTTTTTATCCATCCATCCATCATCTTCCGCTTATCCGAGGTCGGGTCGCGGGGGCAACAGCCTAAGCAGGGAAACCCAGACTTCCCTCTCCCCAGCCACTTCGTCTAGCTCTTCCCGGGGGATCCCGAGGCGTTCCCAGGCCAGCCGGGAGACATAGTCTTCCCAACATGTCCGGGGTCTTCCCCGTGGCCTCCTACCGGTTGGACGTGCCCTAAACACCTCCCTAGGGAGGCGTTCGGGTGGCATATATATTTTTTTATAATAATTATAATTATAATTATAAATATATATATATATATATATATATGGGTCGGGTTTGGTTTTGGAATTTGATTGCATTATTATGTATTGTTTTGTTGGATTGATTAAGGACTCGGATTTCAGCGGCTTAAGCGATTCAACATATTACACATGTATTGAAACAGATGGTCGGAGTATGGAGGCAGATAGCGAAAACGAAATTGAAGAAGAAACTGAAGCTATTGAGCGAATAGCTATTGACGCTATTCCGCTATAGCATGGGTGTACCTAACGAAGTGGCCCATAGCATGGCTGCGTTATTAGCATCGCCGGTAAAATGTGCAGACAACGATCAGGACTTTCGCATCTTGTGACACTGGAGCAACTTAAATATGTCGATTGGTAAGTGTTTGTTTTGCATTAAATGTGGGTATCTAGTTTCAAATGTAAATACAGCTAGAGGGGGGGGGGGGGGGGGTTGCCCACATCTGAGGTCCTCTCCAAGGTTTCTCATAGTCAGCATTGTCACTGGCGTCCCACTGGATGTGAATTCTCCCTGCCCACTGGGTGTGAGTTTTCCTTGCCATTTTGTGGGTTCTTCCGAGGATGTTGTAGTCGTAATGATTTGTGCAGTCCTTTGAGACATTTGTGATTTGGGGCTATATAAATAATCATTGATTGATTGAGCTAGCGTAAATAGCATGTTCGCATCGATTAGCGTAGCATGTTAGCATCGATTAGCTGGCAGTCATGCTGCTACCAAATATGTCTGATTAGCACATAAGTCAACAAAATCAACAAAATTCACCTTTGTGATTTAGTTGACTTAATCGTTGCAAATGCATCTGCAGGTTATCCATACATCTCTGTGCCATGTCTGTCTTAGCATCGCCGGTAAAATGTGGATTCTCATAGTCATCATTGTCACCGACGTCCCACTGGGTCATTATTGTCACCGATGTCCCACTGGGTGTGAGTTTTCCTTGCCCTTATGTGGGCCTACCGAGGATGTCGTGGTGGTTTGTGCAGCCCTTTGAGACACTAGTGATTTAGGGCTATATAAGTAAACATTGATTGATGATTGAGAGACACTCTGGCACATTCAATGGGGGTCTGGCGGCAGACACTTTCGCATCTTCGGGCCAGTGGTGCAACTTGAATCCCTCCCTGTTAGTGTTGTTACACCCTCCGACAACACACCGACGAGGCATGATGTATCCAAGGTTCCAAAAAATAGTCGAAAAAACGGAAAATAATAGAGCTGAGTCCCAGTGTTTGTAATGTGTTGAAAATGAAAATGGCGGGTGTATTACCTCGGTGACGTCACGTTCTGACGTCATCGCTACAAGACCGATAAACAGAAAGGCGTTTAATTCGCCAAAATTCACCCATTTAGAGTTCGGAAATCGGTTAAAAAAATACATGGTCTTTTTTCTGCAACATCAAGGTATATATTGACGCTTGCATAGGTTTGGTGATAATGTTCCCTTTTAAGAGCTATTCGATAGGATTTAAGGTCCAAGCTTACATCACACTCAAATTTTTACTGCATACCTTTGGTAAGTGCCGGAAGGGGGAAGAGGTTTTAAATTAATTAGCGCCCCGGCGGCAATTCAAGGAAATACGATATATATATATATATATATATATATATATATATATATATATATATACAGATACATATATATATATATATAGACAGATACATATATATATATATATATATATAGATGTGTGTACATATATGTATCTATGTGTGTATAAATATACACACACACACACCTATAAATATTTATAGATATGTATACATATATATATATATATATCTATATTTATAGATGTGTGTGTGTGTATATATATATACAGTAAATATGTACACACATAAATACATATACCTTACATATATGTATGTATGTATGTATATATATATATATATATATATCACTATCATACCTTGGAAGCATAACAGGTATAAGTACAAGTGAAAGGTACATTTGAGATTGTATGTATATATACATGTATATCTATCATAGTATATATATACATATATATATGTATGTATGTATGTATGTATATATATATATATATATATAATTATCATACTTTGGAAGTATAACAGGTATAAGTACAGGTAAAAGTACATTTGAGATTGTTGTTGAAGAGCAGTTGAGTTGAACTTTCAAAAAATATTTTAATTTATGTGGTAGCCTTATGTCAACATTGAATACACAAATTGCTCGCTACATAGCAATCTGAAAATAACATGCTCACTTTCACTTTGCTTTCTTACGTGAACTCGCTTGGAACACATCAAGTCCAAGATGAGTCCGTAACAACTCGTTTGAATCATAAAAATGACTTGGTAAATGCATGTTTTCTTAAACGGGTAAAGAAGTTTGCAGGAAATGTTACAAGTCACCTTGACCTCCTGTTTAAACAACATTCCCTACTTTCCTCCACTAGGGGTCGCCATTATTTCAAGTTCTTCTTTTACTGTACGTAGCCATGATGCAGAAGATTAAAGAAATGTCAATGACAACAGTCTACTTCTTCCTGAGCACAAATTCGCCTATGCAATCAAAAGTCGGGGTTTAATTTCCGTAACACTATTTTATAAAAACTTCTGTACAATAAACCTTCACAACGCAAGTCCTAAGAACTGACCTGCCTGTAAAGTTGGACTTGCGTTCACCAGACGGATTGCACAGATTCCAAAACTGTTCATTATAAGTCAAGTATACTTGGTTTAAACACTGCCATGGCTCCTTCTTGACTTCAATAATGATTAAAGTGCTTACATTGAACCGATTCCTTCTTAGTTATCTTGAACTGACCGACCGTTGAACTTTTTCACAAACTCCAGTTGAAAACCAACGGATATCGCATCTTTCTTATTATCAGAATTATACGGCATCTGGCAAAACCCTAAGTCTTGACTCAACTTTTCCAGTCCCAGGGGATGCACAGGTCTCCGTCTTGCATCACCGAGTAGAAATGGGAAACACGGATATGAAGGCCCTGCATGAGAGGTGAGCGATGGTCCAATAACCTTTTACAACAAAGAATCATCTGACTGGAGGTGACACTGGGCTCCTTGGACAGAGTCCGGAGTGAAAAGCTCTGGAGACACAGCTTCTTGACAGCCTCTTCCTCTGCCAGCAACCTGCACACACGGTGACAAAGGTATTGAACCAGTATGAGCTCTAGACTATTTCTGTAACAAAGAAGAAAGAGGAAACTTAGTGACAAAGAATCTAAGCATTTTCTTGCTTTTGTACAGGTGGTACACTCCTCACAGGCTGTCAATCACTAGCATACTAAGAACAGTTCAGAACATTATGATCCTCATGTAGCTTGGTTCCTGAAAGAGTTGATCTGATTACATTAGACGGTGCCGGTGCTCCTGATTAAAGGGGAACATTATCACAATTTCAGAAGGGTTAAAACCAATAAAAATCAGTTCCCAGTGGCTTATTTTATTTTTCGAAGTTTTTTTCAAAATTTTACGCATCCCTGAATATTCCGAAAAAAGGGTTTAAAGTGCCTGTTTTTCGCTATCTGCAAGCCACCGTCTATTTTCCTGTGACATCATCCAGTGATGCCAATACAAACAAACAAGGCGGATACCACAGCAAGATATAGCGACATTAGTTCGGATTCGGACTCGGATTTCAGCGGCTTAAGCAATTCAACAGATTACGCATGTATTGAAACGGATGGTTGGAGTATGGAGGCAGATAGCGAAAACGAAATTGAAGAAGAAAGTGAAGCTATTGAGCAAATAGCTATTGACGCCATGTCTGCTTAGCATCGGCAATAAAATGTGCAGACCAAACGATCGGGACTTTCGCATTAACACTGGAGCAACTTAAATCCGTCGATTGGTAAGTGTTTGTTTGGCATTACATTTGGGAAACGCTGGATGCAAATACAGCTACAAATGTACATACAGCTAGCCTAAATAGCATGTTAGCATAGATTAGCTGGCAGTCATGCCGTGACCAAATATGTCTGATTAGCACATAAGTCAATGACATCAACAAAACTCACCTTTGTGATTTCGTTGACTTTATCGTTGGAAATGCATCTGCTTTGAGTGTCGCAGCTTATCCATTCATCTCTGTGCCATGTATGTTGTAGCATCGCCGGTAAAATGTGCGGACCACACAAGGGACTTTCGCATCCCGACACTGGAGCAATTTAAATCCGTCGATTGGTAAGTGTTTGTTAGGCATTAAATGTGGATGGAGGGAAATGCTGGATGCAAATATAGCTACAAATGAGGCATAACGATGCAATATGTACATACAGCTAGCCTAAATAGCATGTTAGCATCGATTAGCATGCCGTGCTAATCGATGCACATTCTATGTAAATCAACTTGAATCCGTCCCTGATCGTGTTGTTACACCCTCCGACAACACACCGACGAGGCATGATGTCTCCAAGGTACCGGAAAACAGTCGAAAAAACGGAAAACAACAGAGCTGATTTGACTTGCTGCGTGTAATGTGTTTGAGAAAATGGCGTTGACTACCTAGGTGACGTCACGTTTTGACGTCATCGTTCCGAGAGCAAATAATAGAAAGGCGTTTAATTCGCCAAAATTCACCAATTTAGAGTTCGGAAATCGGTTAAAAAAATATATGGTCTTTTTTTCTTCAACATTAAGGTATATAGTGACGCTTACATAGGTCTGGTGATAACGTTCCCCTTTAAGTGTAAGAGATCAGTGTGTGACTCACAAATTTCTACGCTGAGTTCGTTGTCTAGCCTTGGAAGCGTGGCTCAGGAGGAAGGTCTGAAGGCTCTGGGGGTCACAGTTGGTCGGTATGATGAAGTGTCCCATCTCATGAAGTCTGGGACTAGAACACTCCCTGTGTTTGATACAAGAGACCATGTAGTCACTGAAAATGTCAAAGCCAGGCATGGGAAAACTACACCTCACAGGTTATATACTGTATATGCAGCCCATACACTTATTCAACTTCTCCCAGGCTCATTAGGACTTTGTGTAGTCTGTCACTATTTCACAACCCCTCATCCAGACAAAGTTTCCATAGGACCCAAGTGCACTTGGAGAGGTCTGAGAAGGTCTGGAATCTACCCAAAATTGTCCTCCTCTTTACCCTTTGGGCATATTTCGGACCTTTTAGGACCACCAGGAATTGTTCAAGTCATTTTTAGCAGTACCCAAGGCCTGCAGGGATTACTTCTAGTTGGTGGAGCCCTGGCACCTTTAGGAGGGAGGTGGCCCTTTTGGAGAAACCATGTGAGCGTTAGGGGTTAAGTCCTTTCTGGGGGAGCCTGTGACCTTGGACTTGCTTGGACATGAATAGATGGAACCCAATCCCTATAGGGTTAATTGTGTTGAATAAGTGCCCGTGGAATTTTGAGCCACATTGTAAAAGTACCCCAAAACAACCAAAAGAGTAGACATTCCACAAGGTAGTGGTCGTTTGGAGAGCAGTGTGATCTGCTGGGTTCGTTCCAAGGACTTTTATCAGGTGCACTGTACATCATCTACGATACAAAGACGGTACGACAAAAGAGAGCAAGGACAACAGGTCAGTGTGGGGATAGTTTCTTAATTACCCTCAAACTAGCCAAGCCCTAAGAACAGTTAATATCAAAACATGAGCAAATTACCAATTGAGTGAAGATCACAAAATACTGGGAGACCTTAGGTACCTCCTGCAGAAAGAAGTACAGTCAGAAGACCTACTGGGCGATGTCAACACAATATCCCTACAAGGAACATCCATCCATCCATCCATCCATCATCTTCCGCTTATCCGAGGTCGGGTCGCGGGGGCAGCAGCCTAAGCAGGGAAGCCCAGACTTCCCTATCTCCAGCCACTTCGTCTAGCTCTTCCCGGGGGATCCCGAGGCGTTCCCAGGCCAGCCGGGAGACATAGTCTTCCCAACGTGTCCCGGGTCTTCCCCGTGGCTTCCTACCAGCTGGACGTGCCCTAAACACCTCCCTAGGGAGGCGTTCGGGTGGCATCCTGACCAGATGCCCGAACCACCTCATCTGGCTCCTCTCAATGTGGAGGAGCAGCGGATTTACGTTGAGCTCCTCCCGGATGGCAGAGCTTCTCACCCTATCTCTAAGGGAGAGCCCCGCCACCCGGCGGAGGAAACTCATTTCGGCCGCTTGTACCCGTGATCTTATCCTTTCGGTCATGACCCAAAGCTCATGACCATAGGTGAGGATGGGAACGTAGATCGACCGGTAAATTGAGAGCTTTGCCTTCCGGCTCAGCTCCTTCTTCACCACAACGGATCGATACAACGTCAAGGAACATCAATGTGAGCAATCAGCTGATATATGCAGCATCATCAGTCATCATAGATGCCTGGTTACAAGATGAAAAGAAGGACCAGGACAACCTCCGTTGAATAGAATGCTCGGAGAAAAAACAATGACCATGCACAGATAAGTTAACCTCCTATCAGATCTGTGCGAAGGTGTCATCATCAAGTACAAACTGTCCACTAAGTACGTCAAGATGTCCGCAGCTGATGCATCAAGACTGCCAAGCAAAGACTCACAGCCTTAACTAGATACCTGAAGAGCACAAGAGAAATAGAAGCCACGATATGTTTTCTAACAACATAGCTACTGTAAGGTCCACCGCAACAAACTTGGAGTGTTAGTAAGGCAAACACTGCTCGCGACCACCACATTTTACAAGTCGACAAGTTTGCCCAGACCTCTTCGTGGTCAAACAGAAGAAATTCAGCAGCGTACTTCTCCAACGTCAGGGTGAGCCCCTCCAGACTTCTGGGGTGTAGACACAGCCTCCTGGAAATGAGATTGCTGTGGAAGGTGTTGAGAGCATCGTAGTGCTCCAAGATAGGCTGGACTGGTCTCAGCCGCTCCATGTGAACCACCCGGGTTCCCCCTAGGAGGAGGCTGATCCTCTCCTTGAGCCACTCGGTCTGCTGCTGCAGGCTGCAGAAGCTGGGAAGCTGCTCAATCAGCTGGGAGGCACACAAGCAAGCAGGTGAGCAACAAAGGTAAACATGTATTTTAATATGTCATAAGGATGTCAAAGTAAAGGCAGGAACACACCCCAAAGTCACAGACCAATATGGCATGAATCATGTATGAATGCAGATTATTAAACATCATTTATTTGGAGCACACATGCCTGCGGAGGGGTCGTTATCGGGTAAGTGCACACATCGGACGAAAGATGGAGGAGGACACTCCCAATGATGTGCTCGCTGGACAATGTCCCTTCAAAATAATTGCACTTTAAATCAAAAACTAAGTTTTGAGTCAATAAATGACGTGCATTCAAGTACAACATTTCAAGTTAATAGGTTAATGTATTACTGATAGTCACACACACACACACTCGGTGTGGTGAAATTATCCTCTGCGTTTGAACCATCCCCTTGTTCCACCCCCTGGGAGGTGAGGGGAACAGTGAGCAGCAGCGGTGGCTGCGCTCGGGAATCATTTTGGTGATTTAACCGCCAATTCCAACTCTTGATGCTATATATATATTTATTTATATATATATATATATATATATATATATATATATATATATACATATATACACGTACATATGCACATATATGTATATACAGACATAAATATATGTATATATGCACATAAATAAAATATATATACAAACCCTGTTTTCATATGAGTTGGGAAATTGTGTTAGATAAAACAATGATTTGCAAAATCATTTTCAACCCATATTCAATTGAATATGCTACAAATACAAGATATTTGATGTTCAAACTCATAATTTTTTTTTTTTTGTGCAAATAATAATTAACTTAGAATTTCATGGCTGCAACACGTGCCAAAGTAGTTGGGAAAGGGCATGTTCACCACTGTGTTACATCACCTTTTCTTTTAACAACACTCAATAAACGTTTGGGAACTGAGGAAACTAATTGTTGAAGCTTTGAAAGTGGAATTCTTTCCCATTCTTGTTCAATGTAGAGTTTCAGTCGTTCAACAGTCCGGGGTCTCCGCTGTCGTATTTTACGCTTCATAATGCGCCACACATTTTTCATGGGAGACAGGTCTGGACTGCAGGTGGGCCAGGAAAGTACCCCCACTCTTTTTTTACGAAGTCACGCTGTTGTAACACGTGCTGAATGAGGCTTGGCATTGTCTTGCTGAAATAAGCAGCGGCGTCCATGAAAAAGACGGCACTTAGATGGCAGCATATGTTGTTCCAAAACCTGTATGTACCTTTCAGCATTAATGGTGCCTTCACAGATGTGTAAGTTACCCATGCCTTTGGCACTATTGCACCCCCATACCATCACAGATGCTGGCTTTTGAACTTTGCGTCGATAACAGTCTGGGTGGTTCACTTCCCTTTTGGTCCGGATGACACGATGTCGAACATTTCCAAAAACAATTTGAAATGTGGACTCGTCAGACCACAGAACACTTTTCCACTTTGCATCAGTCCATCTTAGATGATATCGGGCCCAGAGAAGCCGGCGGCGTTTCTGGATGTTGTTGATAAATAGCTTTCGCTTTGCATAGTAGAGCTTTAACTTGCACTTACAGATGTAGCGACAAACTGTATTTAGTGAAAGTGGTTTTCTGAAGTGTTCTTGAGCCCATGTGGTGATATCCTTTAGAGATTGATGTCGGTTTTTGATACAGTGCCGTCTGAGGGATCGAAGGTCACGGCCATTCAATGCTGGTTTCCGGCCATGCCGCTTATGTGGAGTGATTTCTCCAGATTCTCTGAACATTTTGATGATATTATAGACCGTGGATGTTGAAATCCCTAAATTTCTTGCAATTGCACTTTGAGAAACGTTGTTCTTAAACTGTTTGACTATTTGCTCACGCAGTTGTGGACAAAGGGGTGTACCTCGCCCCATCCTTTCTTGTAAAAGACTGAGCAATTTTTGGGAAGCGGTTTTTATACCCAATAATGGCACCCACCTGTTCCCAATTAGCCTGCACACCTGTGGGATGTTCCAAATAAGTGTTTAATGAGCATTCCTCAACTTTATCAGAATTTTTTGCCACCTTTCCCAATTTCTTTGTCACGTGTTGCTGGCATCAAATTCTAAAGTTAATGATTATTTGCAAAAAAAATAATAATAAAATGTTTATCAGTTTGAACATCAAATATGTTGTCTTTGTAGCATATTCAACTGAATATGGGTTGAAAATTATTTGCAAATCATTGTATTCCGTTTATATTTACATCTAACACACTTTCCCAACTCATATGGAAACAGGGATTGTATGTATATATATATATATATATATATATATATACACTGTATATATATATACACTGTATATATATACACATATATATATATATATATATATATATACATACAGTATATATATACAGAGAGAGAGATATTAGGGCTTCGAATCTTTGGGTGTCCCAAGAATCGATTCAATATCGATTCTTGGGGTCACGATTCGATTATAAATCGATTCTCGATTCAAAAACGATATTTTTCCGATTCTCTATTCATTCAATACATAGGATTTCAGCAGGATCTACCCCAGTCTGCTGACATGCACGCAGAGTAGTAGATTTAAAAAAAAAAAAAGCTTTTATAATTGTAAAGGACAATGTTCTATCAACTGATTGCAATAATGTAAATTTGTTTTAACTATTAAACGAACCAAAAATATGACTTATTTTATCTTTGTGAAAATATTGCACACAGCGTGTTGTCAAGCTTATGATATGCAATGCAAGTGTAAGCCACTGTGACACTATTGTTCTTTTTTTAAATTTGTATACATGCCCGATTGTAGCTGAGATAGGCGCCAGCGCCCCCCGCGACCCCGAAAGGGAATAAGCGGTAGAAAATGGATGGATGGATGGATGTTTTATGATAATGTCAATGAGGGATTTTGAATCACTGCTATGCTGAAATCATAACTAATATTGATACTATTGTTGACAATATTCATTTTTGTTTCACAACTTTTGGTTTGTTCTGTGTCGTGTTTGTGTCTCCTCAATTGCTCTTTTTGCAGTTCTGAGTGTTGCTGGGTCAGGTTTGGTTTTGGAATTGGATTGCATTGTTATGGTATTACTGTGTATTGTTTTGTTGGATTGAAAAAAAAAAATCGATTTACAAAAAAAAAAAAGAGAATCGATTCTGAATCGCACAACGTGAGAACCGCGATTCACATTCGAATAGATTTTTTCCCACACCCCTTAATATATATATATATATATATATATATATATACATATGTATGTACATATATATTTGTACATAAATATACACATACATATACATACATGTGTATATACATATAAATACATATATGTATGTATATATATATATATTTGTATATACACGTATATGTATATGTATATACATGTATATACACACATGTATGTATATATATACATATATATATATATATATATATATATATATATATATATATATATATACGTATATTATTATTTTCTTCTTTCATTACTTTACATTAGCGCCACAGCTAGCATAGCTTTTCCTCTCCTCCTACCTCCTCTGTGTAAGTCCGCACTAACCCAGCTAAAACGTAACATTAAAATAATGTGAGCTAATAGTTCTCCAATTGTTAGTTCATATTTGGTTCTATTTAACGTTTAGAGAACATAATCATTAATTACGCATTATAGAACAGTCTGTATTACTTTGTTTAACATATGTCAATAATCATTGTTTGGACACCTGTGCATCGATTCATGAATAAATGTGATGCATAGGAGAATAGATAATTTTTTCCACCTTACAAAATACAACATAAAACTGTTCAATAAAGTGGGTGGAAAACACAAATACTAAAGTTACAGGCATAGCTTTGGACAGCTATTTTGGGGGCCTGTGGGAATTTTGACTTGTGGAGGGGGCGGGAATAAAAGTGGAAATGAGTAATCTAATCTAATGGATAGCTGGAAAACAGTAGGCACTGTTGCACACTTTTGTCCGCCGTATTTTAACAAGTCTTCATAAAACCTATTCGGACAGCCTTTACGCAAGGCAATGATGTCCGCCGCCCACTAAAGCACACTGCTGAGGCCACAAATTCAGCTAGTGTTTGTGCTTTTGAAAGTTTTTTTTCCCCCAGTACCTAAAACTGCTGTGTTGCTACAAATTCGAATAAAGTCTGCATGTTGCAAAACAACCTTGAGTCCTTTCAGCCAAGTGAACGTCAGCTTGCTGTGTTTGTCACCGACTCACCGAGCCAGCTACACATTGTCTGGTACTTTTTTATCAAGGAGTGTTATTTTGCATCATTATGGTTTTATGGTCCAGCTCTAAGGTATTACTTTGGTCCACTGATGATGAACGTCCATGGTTCCCAACAGAACGTGTCCAGAGGCGCTCATCTCTGATTGGTCAGCAAAAATGACTGTGTGACCTGTAGGATGGACAGTAAGGGTATGTTGACTTTATTCGTCATCATGAATCTGGCAAAGGTTTTAAAAGATGAATACTGAGACAAATGCGAACCTTCGGGGTTTGAGAGGAGGAGTTGATATTTTGGCTTACTTTTGTGTTTACCTTGCTTTGTTCAGTCAAACCTCAAGTGTGTGACTGTACAGTTACTTCACTTTGTCTAGGTGTCAAAGTTGGGGATAAAGTCATTCAAAAACTTGAAATCGGAGTAGGATTTTTTTTTATCATGATGATCTCTAACGCGTATTGAAGCATTCTTATAGAACAGGCCTCGGCAATTATTTTAACTCGGGGGCCGAATTTTGAGAAAAAAATGTGTCTGGGGGGCCGGTATATCTGATTTTTAGGAACACTAATACAAAAACTCACAATAATGTCTGATTGAATGCTAAAAACGTTATGAGAGACTGTCTTAAAAAACAGAATGGAATTTTACATTTTTTTTACTGAACGAGACACCCAGGATGTACATGAAAATAAAGAATGTGGGATTTACAATAATAACTATAAACGATAAAACACTGAATATTGACAACATACGAACGTCACACCCCCTCTTTAATGACATATTTTACAATCAAGCAAAACGCAACAAAAATGCAACAAACACAGCAAAATATGAAAGTGAAGGGTAAAAAAAAACCCACTTACAATCTGATGCATCTGATATATCACTAAGCTTTAGAACTTTATTGTAAAAATTTCTTTCCGCCTCTGTCCCTGACACCCGCATTTCAGGTTGACCGCTCTGGAAACACTCTGTTGAAACGGTCCCCACCCAGACTGCTTGGTGACCCGTCTGAGCTGCCGTGACTTAGATTACCATAGTAACTAATTAGATTAGCATAGTAACTAATTAAATTACCATAGTAACTAGTATATCAGGCAAAAGAGCAGATTTCAACCATTTAAATACTTTGTAGAGTTCAAAACTCATGGTAATTTGAAAACATCACTGCACATCATAATGGCAGCTACAATTTCCATCTTGAAGATCTACAAAAATTATTTTGGAATGTCCGGCGGGCCTGAATGAAAAGATTAACGGGCCAGATGTGGCCCCCGGGCCTTAATTTGCCCAAGTCTTTTATATAACAAAATGCCTATATATGATGTATACTTGCAATATTAAAAAACACATTTAAATGTAGTACAATAAACTTATTCAATGACTCATGTGGTTACAATTTACTAACTACGCACCCAACAAATCATTTGTACGAGAGGTGGGGAAGTTGGGCTGAAGGATTAGTCAACATGGAATCAACATTGGTATCTGGGTACCCATCCCTAGATACTGCAAGAAATGTAACATACTATGTACATATACATATACACATACATAGGATTGTACATTTAACAGTCAAATAACTAAAGAAGTTTAAAAAGGTCACACAGCTTTAGCAGAAATCATGTCAAGTTCTGAGAGATCAATTGCAGTCCATAGACTCAGTTCTTACCTTGTAGGTTCATCATGGCTTCCAGATTCTGCACTGACAGTCGGCTCAGGCTCTGAAGCTGAGAGTACCTGTGGGCCACGCCCCAGCTGCGCTGCCACCTGTACAACACAGCTGATGTCACCGTCCCAAAACATGCTCAACATTCTTTGGAATTTCTTTCAATCAAAAGGTGGAAGGGATCTGTTAAGTGTGAAACACGATCCACCAGCTACAGAAAATGGTTTCTGTTAGGTTGTTTTTCCTAATGGTTGATTCCGTTGCTGTGATCAAATATATTGTAGGAACCTGCTGTGGAGTTATGACAAAGTTAAACCATTTTGTCAATACATATTTTTCTGTTTGGCTAAGAATTCTGCTGGACAAATTGTTCACCCATCTATTGTGTGGTTCATTATCAGTTCAGTTCCCAGTTTTTTTGCCTGCTTGCGATGTGCAGGTGTTATTAGGAGCATTAACAACCGACAGCCCTGAGATTACAATGACCTGGATGAATGAGAATATCCATAGACCTGTAATCAACGTAGTTTTTTTATCTTGTAGAATTCTGGAATTCAAAATCATATGTAATTCTAAATATAAAGATGCCCTTCAAACGCTCAGTTTAGAACACAGCTGTTTTTATTAGTTATAAATATAGGTTTGAATTTAATGAAAAACAAAGACTTTTTCAGGTAATTTGTTTTCAAATAGACCAGTTTGTAGGTATGAAGTGGAAAACTAAATGAGTTCACAGCTTTAGTTCTTAAGTAACCCTTTTGAAATCTGACAATAATTCTTCAAAAATGTATTTGACTGACTCATTTTTGACTTCTCCATGAGCAGTTTAAAGGGGAACATTATCACCAGACCTATGTAAGCGTCAATATATACCTTGATGGTGCAGAAAAAAGACCATGTATTTTTTTAACCGATTTCCGAACTCTAAATGGGTGAATTTTGGCGAATTATACGCCTTTCTGTTTATTGCTCTGTTGCGATGACGTCAGAATGTGACGTCACCGAGGTAATACAGCCGCCATTTTCATTTTCAACACATTGCAAACACCGGGTCTCAGCTCTGTTATTTTCCGTTTTTTCGACTATTTTTTGGAACCTTGGAGACATCATGCCTCGTCGGTGTGTTGTCAGAGGGTGTAACAACACTAACAGGGAGGGATTCAAGTTGCACCACTGGCCCGAAGATGCGAAAGTGGCAAGAAATCTGCCGCCAGACCCCCATTGAATGTGCCGGAGTGTCTGCACATTTTACAGGCGATGACAGACATGGCACAGAGATGTATGGATAACCTGCAGATGCATTTGCAACGATAAAGTCAACGAAATCACAAAGGTGAGTTTTGTTGATGTTGTTGACTTATGTGCTAATCAGACATATATGGTTGCGGCGTGACTGCCAGCTAATCGATGCTAACATGCTATGCTAATCGATGCTAACCGGCGGTGCTAAAGCAGACATGGCACAGAGATGTATTGATAACCTGCAGATGCATTTACAACTATATTACGTTTCCTTCCATCCACCCACATTTAATGCGAAAAAAACACTTACCAATCGAAGGATTTAAGTTGCTCCAGTGTCACAAGATGCGAAAGTCCTGATCGTTTGGTCTGCATATTTTACCGGCGATGCTAACGCAGCTATTCGGCCATGCTATGGCTATGAATAACATCAATAGCTATTCGCTCAATGGCTTCAGTTTCTTCTTCAATACTTTCATACTCCAACCATCCGTTTCAATACATGCGTAATCTGTTGAATCGCTTAAGCCGCTGAAATCCGAGTCTGAATCCGAGCTATTGTCGCTATATCTTTCTGTGGTATTCGCCATTGTTTGTTTGTATTGGCACTGTATGACGTCACAGGAAAATGAACAGTTTCTTCGCAGAGAGCGAAAAAAAGGCACTTTAAAGCTTTTTTTAGGGATATTCCGGGACCGGTAAAATTTTGAAAAAAAATTCAAAAAATACAACACGCCACTGGGAACTGATTTTTATTGTTTTTAACCCTTTTGAAATTATGATAATGTTCCCCTTTAACAAAACACGGGTCAGACTTTCACTCAAAGTCTTTACTAAATCCAAACAAACCTTTTGAGATCAGTGTTCGCAAACCAAAGACATATCACCTTTAAGAAACTTCTAAGGCACAACATTCTATGTTGAATTCCTTGATTACGTGACTAAAGGCCACCCAACAAGCAGATGGCGGAGTTTTCAAAATTTCATTGACAATTCTTTTAGATTGAAAATATTTAGAAGAGGGAATGTTTTTTGCACACAGAAGTTGACAGATTTTGTGTCAGTGAGTTGTCAATCAAAAGTTCAACGCTAACTGAATTTGCAATGAAGAATATGTGTAAAAACTGCATATCCGATGAAAAATGTTGAAAGTGTGCGGCAGTAGTTAGTGTTTTTGGATGGAAGTCTTGGTGTGGATTAAATATTTAAATAGTTCTCTCAGACGAGAAAGTGTTTCATATTTCTGGAGATTTTGCTTTTGTAGAATCACTTCCAAAAAAAAATATATAACATTTCACAAAGCAGGTTAGACGTGAAAACAGGACAATTTCTCAATAGTCCCCAGGTATTTGATGTTGTTTGCAAAAAATAAATTGCAACAAAGGTGAGTGTACCTGATGTCAGCAAGGTCAAATTTGCGGCACAGTTCCTCTTTCAACCGTTTCAGTTCGTCTCTCCGAGGAAGACTTTCATTGTATTTCTTTGAAGCCTCCGGCTCATTGTTTTGAAGCCACAAGCTGCCAAAGGAAAGAAATATGTACATTAGCACACAGATGTGAATACAACCATCGCATTTCAGCAACCCTTTAATAAGAGTATATCCACAAGAATGTACTTCTGTGTACTATCAATCAATCAATCAATGTTTACTTATATAGCCCTAAATCACTAGTCTCTCAAAGGGCTGCACAAACCACAACACAAACCACTACGACATCCTCGGTAGGCCCACATAAGGGCAAGGAAAACTCATACCCAGTGGGACGTCGGTGATAATGATGACTATGAGAACCTTGGAGAGGAGGAAAGCAATGGATGTCGAGCGGGTCTAACATGATACTGTGAAAGTTCAATCCATAATGGATCCACACAGTCGCGAGAGTCCAGTCCAAAGCGGATCCAAGACCGCAGCGAGAGTCCCGTTCACACCGGAGCCAGCAGGAAAACATCCCAAGCGGAGGCGGATCAGCATCGCAGAGATGTCCCCAGCCGATACACAGGCAAGCAGTACATGGCCACCGGATCGGACCGGACCCCCTCCACAAGGGAAAGTGGGACATAGGAGAAAAAAGAAAAGAAACGGCAGATCAACTGGTCTAAAAAGAGAGTCTATTTAAAGGCTATCCATCCATTTTCTACCGCTTATTTCCTTTCGGGGTCGCGGGGGGCGCTGGCGCCTATCTCAGCTACAATCGGGCGGAAGGCGGGGTACACCCTGGACAAGTCGCCACCTCATCGCAGGGCCAACACAGATAGACAGACAACACTCACACTCACATTCACACACTAGGGCCAATTTAGTGTTACCAATCAACCTATCCCCAGGTGCATGTCTTTGGAGGTGGGAGGAAGCCGGAGTACCCGGATGGAACCCACGCATTCACGGGGAGAACATGCAAACTCCACACAGAAAGATCCCGAGCCTGGATTTGAACCCAGGACTGAGTATACAAATGAGTTTTAAGGGTAGACTTAAATGCTTCTACTGAGGTGGCATCTCGAACTGTTACCGGGAGGGCATTCCAGAGTACTGGAGCCCGAAATGAAAACGCTCAATAGCCCGCAGACTTTTTTTGGGCTTTGGGAATCACTAATAAGCCGGAGTCCTTTGAACGCAGATTTCTTGCCGGGACATATGGTACAATACAATCGGCAAGATAGGATGGAGCTAGACCGTGTAGTATTTTATATGTAAGTAGTAAAACCTTAAAGTCACATCTTAAGTGCACAGGAAGCCAGTGCAGGTGAGCCAGTACAGGCGTAATGTGATCAAACTTTCTTGTTCTTGTCAAAAGTCTAGCAGCCGCATTTTGTACCAACTGTAATCTTTTAATGCTAGACATGGGGAGACCCGAAAATAATACGTTACAGTAGTCGAGGCGAGACGTAACAAACGCATGGATAATGATCTCAGCGTCTTTAGTGGACAGAATGGAGCGAATTTTAGCGATATTACGGAGATGAAAGAAGGCTGTTTTAGTAACGCTTTCAATGTGTGACTCAAAGGAGAGAGTTGGGTCGAAGATAACACCCAGATTCTTTACCGTGTCGCCTTGTTTAATTGTTTGGTTGTCAAATGTTAGAGTTGTATTATTAAATAGAGGTTGGTGTCTAGCAGGACCGATAATCAGCATTTCCGTTTTTTTGGCGTTGAGTTGCAAAAAGTTAGCGGACATCCATTGTTTAATTTCATTAAGACACGCCTCCAGCTGACTACAATCCGGCGTGTTGGTCAGCTTTAGGGGCATGTAGAGTTGGGTGTCATCAGCATAACAGTGAAAGCTAACACCGTATTTGCGTATGATGTCCCCTAGCAGCAGCATGTAGATGTTGAAGAGTGCAGGGCCAAGGACCGAACCCTGGGGAACTCCACACGTTACCTTAACGTAGTCCGAGGTCACATTGTTATGGGAGATGCATTGCATCCTATCAGTAAGATAAGAGTTAAACCAAGACAGGGCCAAGTCTGACATACCAATTCGTGTTTTGATACTAAAATTGGATGTACTTTAGAGTTGTACGTGTACAACTTCAATAGCAGTACAGATTGGCCATCTATTTAAATAAGTCAACATACAATACACTTTGTATAAACAGTTTATGATAACAGCTGATACAAGGGAGTACACCTCATAAAGGACATATCCAGACTGACAATATTTAGTGTGAGCACTATTGGTATCTGAGACTTCTATAATCCTGCACTGGAATCCTCTTCCACTACATGATCACCAGACTTGGACGATGTTCATTCAGTTGTTTGATTTTGTAGAAAAAGAACAGATAAGAGACATGATACAAAACTAACAAGTGGCTTTAGAAACTGAAATAAATCAATAGCATATATTGTGGTAGTCAGTTTAAATTTTAGATTAAGCAGAGTGAAAAAATGATGGAATCATTCAATTCTAAGGAAATACATTTGGAATCGCCATATAAATATTCATTTCCAGTTGGGGACATCTCTGCGCTGCTGACCTGTCTCTGCTCAGGATGGTCCCCTGCTAGCCTCACTATGGACAGGACTCTCACTCTTATGCTAGATCCACTATGGACTGGACTTTCACAATATTTTGCTGGAGCCACTCGACGTCCATTGCACCGATCACCCTAGAGGGTGTGTGGGGTCACCCACATCTGCGGTCCTCTCCAAGGTTTCTCATTGTCATCCCACTGGATAGAGGTTTTCCTTGCACTGATGTGGGATCTGAACAGAGGACGTCATTGTGGCTTGTGCAGCCCTTTGAGACACTTGTGATTTAGGGCTATATAAATAAACATTGATTGATTGATTGAGTGTGAGTACTATGTCATCAAGCAGGTGTGCAGTACTCGACAGCAGAGTGGACCAACGTCTCCACGACATCAGCCACGTTGTAGATTTCAGCGCTGCCATATCAAGTCTACTGGCAGATATACCGTATTTTCCGGAGTATAGAGTCACGCCCACTAAATTTTAGAATAAAAATATATCATCCATATATTACCCATTAGACAAAAAGCCGCAGATATATACAGTGTGAAATGACTTATTTACACAGAAATATTAGTTGTTTCCAAACAGTGTTTGTAACACGGCAGTAAAACGGCTATTTCAAACAAAACAGAAGTCATCGTCATGGACCCACTAGCTGCGGGAGCTAGTTATCCAATCAGCTAAACAGACTCAATAACTCCACGGTGATGTTTTGGTGATATAACTGAGGAATTTTTGAAACTGATACAATCCAAAAAGAACGCCATTGTAAGTTAATAATACTAACACAGACACTCGTAAAACCTGTTAGCACATTAACTCTTGCTAACGATGTTAGCTTCATTATATTAAATGCCCTTTTCCACCAAAGGTTCAGGAACCTTAGGTTTTTGAAACTTCCACTTCCTGGATCTATAGGTTCCTGTAGAAGTGTGTGGTTTGTGTTTCAAGCGCATATAACAGGTAGTTTCAGGTTTCAGGTAGTTTACACAAATCAGGATGACGACGCATGGAGGAATGGGTTAAAATACTTCTAAACTGATCCCATGTAAATAAACAGAAAATATTAGGTCAAACTTATTTTACTAAAAAGTAAAAGAAATACAAAGCAATCATATATAAAACAATATGATTTATAAAATAAAGTGTGCCGAATTGTTCATAAAAAGTAATGCTTTTGTTCGCAATGTCCAACAGTCAGAAAGCCGTCCTCAGTAAATGATGAATTTGTGAGAATCAGGTGATTCCTTTTGGTCCATTTCAGCTAAAAATAACAATACATAAATAATAAATATCAGTGTTTCTGTGTAAATAACAATATACAAATAATAAATGTCACTGTTTATCTGCAAATAACAATATATAAATAATACATGTCAGTGTTTATCTGTAAACAACAATATATTAATAATACATGTCAGGGTTTATCTGTAAATAACATTATATAAATAATGTCAGTGTTTATCTGTAAATAACATTATATAAATAATGTCAGTGTTTATCTGTAAATAACATTATAAAAATAATGTCAGTGTTTAACGGTAAATAACAATATATAAATAATAAATGCCAGCGTTTATCAGGATATAACAATATATAAATAATAATTGTCAGTGTTTGTGTAAATACCAACATATAAATAATACATGTCAATGTTTATCTGCAAATAACAATATATAAATAATAAATGTCAGTGTTTATCTGTAAGTGAAATATAAATAATAAATGTCAGCGTTTATCAGGATATAACAATATATAAATAATAATTGTCAGAGATTTTTTGTGTAAATACCAACATATAAATAATACATGCCAATGTTTATCTGCAAATAACAATATATAAATAATAAATGTCAGTGTTTATCTTTAAATAATATATAAATAATAAATGTCAGCGTTTATCAGGATATAACAATTAATAAATAATAATTGTCAGTGTTTGTGTAAATACCAACATATAAATAATACATGTCAATGTTTATCTGCAAATAAAAAAATATAAATAATAAATGTCAGTGTTTATCTGTAAATAATATATAAATTATAAATGTCAGTGTTTATCTACAAACAACAATATATAAATAAAAAATGTCAGTGTTTATCTGTAAATAACAATATATTAATAATACATGTCAGTGTTTATCTGTAAATAACATTAAATAAATAATGTCAGTGTTTAACGGGAAATAATAATATATGAATAATAAATGTCAGCGTTTATCTGCAAATAACAATACATAAATAATAACTGTCAGTGTTTATGTGTAAATAACATTATGTAATAATGTCAGTGTTTACCTGTAAACAACGATATATTAATAATACATGTCAGGGTTTATCTGTAAATAACATTATATAAATAATGTCAGTGTTTATCTGTAAATAACATTATATAAATAATGTCAGTGTTTATCTGTAAATAACACTATAAAAATAATGTCAGTGTTTAACAGTAAATAACAATATATAAATAATAAATGTCAGCGTTTATCAGGATATAACAATATATAAATAATAATTGTCAGTGTTTGTGTAAATACCAACATATAAATAATACATGCCAATGTTTATCCGAAAATAACAATATATAGATAATAAATGTCAGTGTTTATCTGTAAATAATATATAAATAATAAATGTCAGCGTTTATCAGGATATAACAATATATAAATAATAATTGTCAGTGTTTGTGTAAATACCAACATATAAATAATACATGTCAATGTTTATCTGCAAATAATATATAAATTATAAATGTCAGTGTTTATCTACAAACAACAATATATAAATAAAAAATGTCAGTGTTTATCTGTAAATAACAATATATTAATAATACATGTCAGTGTTTATCTGTAAATAACGTTAAATAAATAATGTCAGTGTTTAACGGGAAATAATAATATATGAATAATAAATGTCAGCGTTTATCTGCAAATAACAATACATAAACAATAATTGTCAGTGTTTATGTGTAAATAACATTATGTAATAATGTCAGTGTTTATCTGTAAATACTAATATATAAATAATAAATATCAATGTTTATTTGCAAATAACAATGTATAAATAATAAATATCAGTGTTTATCTGTAAATAATATATGAATAATAAATGTCAGCGATTATCAGTAAATAAAATATAAATAATAAATGTCAGTGTTTATCTATAAATAACAAAATATGAATAATAAATGTTTATCTCACTCCGACAACAGAAACACATTGGCTTGTTAGCATTAGCATTCTGTTCACTGGGGTGGAGGCTAATAACTAATAGTGTGTCAATGACTACTTTTAAAACATGTAATAAAGTAAATAGTTAATATTTGATGTTATTTATCTTTGTTCCACTTGTGTGCTGCCTCCTTTATTTCACTTTTATCCAACAAAGTCAGAGTAATGAGCAGCTGAAATTGCTGCTTTGAGTGCGACTTAATACCCCTCCGTAAATACGTTCAAAGGAGTCCGTCCACTTTGCGTATCGAAATTAAGTTTGTAAAAATAAACAACAAAAAAATGCATAAAGTTTAAATACTATGGCTGGGTAAAAACACTGCGAGATAGTTCCATTGCTCAGCGTTTTTCAGAACAAAGATGCCCCACAAAAGTTCCTGCATGTCGAAACTTCCTTATGTTCTTCTTTATCTTTGTTGTCAAGTTTGCTGTAATAGAAATAAAAAAGAAATAAGAAATAAACAAGTTGCCGCATATACTTCATAATGGCGGCAGTGTTTTAAAAAAAAAAAAAATTTAGGGAACGCCCCCAACCGCGTTCAACTATTCAGCATTCGACAGCAAAGCCTGGCCCCGAAAAGTCCCACCTAGCTAGGAGGAACTCCGAAATGTTCCTGAAAAACTAAAGCCAAATGGGTATTTTTTGGTGAAAACACAGGGGGGAATTTTATTTACCTGGGTAAGTGGGTAAGTTCCTAAAAAAGTTCCTGGGCTGGAAAAGGGTATTACGATAGCAAGTACACTTCTACAGACATCACACATGGAACCGTTTAGTAAGTACGAATGGTTTTAGATGTATTGTAAAACTTACAAACGTTGCTCGGAGGGATGAATGAAGGATCCATACAAGTAACCTACTCAGTGGCCTAGTGGTTAGAGTGTCCGCCCTGAGATTGGTAGGTTGGGGGGTTGGGGGTTCAAACCCCGGTCGAGTCATACCAAAGACTATAAAAAAATGAGACCCATTGCCTCTCTGCTTGGCACTCTGCATCAAGGGTTGGAATTGGGGGTTAAATCACCATAAACGATTCCCGGGTGCGGCACTGCTGCTGCCCACTGCTCCCCTCACTTCACAGGGGGTGATCAAATGCAGAGGACAAATTTCACCATACCTAGTGTGTGTGTGACAAACGTTGGTACTTTAAGTTTAACTTTAACTTAAGTAGAAACACTATGAATGGCTAGAAAACTGAAGATGTGTTCTACTTCCGGTTGAAAGCTCAGTCTAAACAGAAGGGCAATGCAGCACTGCAGTGAGCGACCTCATCCGAAATATGACGCCATAGTACAAACAATAACACACCTATTCAGTGTATTTGCTTCTTTTTTTTTTAAACGACTTGCATTATGACTGTCAGCAAAAAAAAATCCATCAATTAAATTATCTTTGGTAAGCTGCAGGGGTCAAAATGCTAATTGTTATTAGAGATGGCAACAGTGTAGGATTTTAGCAGGCATGTGCATGTACAAACCAGTCTGCCCCACAACAGGAAGATCGAGAAGAAGAAAGAACTTAGTGAGTACAACTTTGGACTACAAATGAATGAAAATGGTGGTTCAAGCAAAGGTCTTCGAATAAACCTACACCATATATGAAGATATTTGCTGATGTCAGCAAAGTACCGAATTCCAAATGACTGTTCTGGAAACAGACATGTGTCCCATCTGAATCTGAATTTTCTCAGTTTACGGGGCTCCCAAATACAGAAAAACAGGTAGCAACATGTAAGACAAGTTGGTTCTGCATAATAGGACCCCTTGAAGTGAATGAGAGCAGCCCTGCTTAATGCATATAGGCGTGGATTGTTCGCTATCTCTCAGGTTGGTGTGGTGTACAACATTTAAAGTCCAGTTCCAATTCCTTGCTAGACAAGTATGACTGGTAAAAAATGTAATCTGACTGAGTTCTTCTTGCGAGACAGTTTTTCTCAAAACAAGAAATATTGTCACACTTTTTCAGTCTACACTGCAATACAACACTGACTACTTTAATCATGTATGGGACCTGAAGATAAAAAGATATAAAGAAGATTTACTAAAAAGGATGTGAGTAAGAAGATGATACCAGAGCCGAGGCTCCACTCTTCTGGCCTGATGCAGTTCCTCCTCAGGGTCTGCGAAGCCAGTGAAGGTGTAGTAGCTCTTGTCCCACTTGATGGCTCTGTAAATAGGAACGGCCCCTCCAGTCGGACCTTTGGCGGCTCCAGCGTCCGATTCAAGTCCCTTCATGTGTTCCATAGGCAGACTGCAGGACTTCAACACATTAGTCACCGTGCTCAGGACGTCATCTGTGTGCAGCACAAATGTCACTGAACGGAAGCCTTCAAGAAAAGAAGATTACAATCTTGTCAAAAACAATATACATGTGTACTGAAAATGTCTTCCGAAATACACTGAACAAAAATCTAAACACTACACTTGTGTTTTTTCTCCCATTTTTAATGAGTTGAAATCAAAGATTAAAAACTTTTAGTATATACACAAAAACTTATTCCTCTCAAATATTGTTGACAAATCTGTCTAAATCTGTGTTAGTGAGCATTTTTTTCTTTCTCAAGAGATATCCATCCCACCTCACAGGTGTGGCATATCAAGATGCTGATTAAACAGCAACATTATTGCACAGGTGTGCCTTATCCTGCCCACTATAAAAGGCTACTCTGAAATGTGCAGTTTTGTTTTATTGGAGGCCTAGGGTGGGGGTCAGAAAAGCAGTCAGTATCTGCTGTGAGCACCAATTGCCTAACGCAGTGCAACACATCACCTTGGCGTAGAGTTGATCAGGTTGGTGAATGTGGCCTATGGAATGTTGGTGCCAAGTTGCTGTATATTGGCAGGAACTGGAACATGCTGCTGTATACGCAGCATGCCTGGTGATAAGTCTGGCCATGCAAGAACTGCAGCTTCCAGGAATTGTGTACAGATCCTTGCAACATGGGGCAGTGCATTTTCATGCTGCAACATGAGAGTGAATGGATCTCTGGATCTCGTCACTGTGCATTCAAAAAGTCATCAATAAAATGCACTTGTGTTCGTCGTCCATAACATACGTCTGCCCATACCATAACCCCACCCCCACCATGGGCCAATCCATACACAACGCTGACATCAGCAAACCGCTCTCCCACACGACACCACACACGCTGTTTGCCATCTGCACTGAACAGTGAAAACCGGGATTTATTCCTGAAGAGAAGACCTCTCCAACGTACCGGACGGCATTGAATGTGAGCATTTGCCCACTTAAGACGACAAACTGCAGTCAGTTCGAGACGCTGATGAAGACGACGAGCATGCAGATGAGTTTCTCTGAGAACGTTTCTCACAGTTTGTGCAGAAATTATTTTGTCATGCAAACCAATTGTTGCAGCAGCTGTCCGGGTGGCTGGTGTCAGACAATCATGGAGGTGCACCTGCTGGATGTGGAGGTCCTGGGCTGATGTGGTTACACGTGGTCTGCTGTTGTGAGGACGTTTGGATGTACTGCCAAACTCTCTAAAACGCCTTTGGAGATGGCTTATGGTCAAGAAATCAACATTCAATTCATGGGCAAAAGCTTTGGTGGACATTCCTGCAGTCAGCATGCCTACTACACGCTCCCTCAAAACTTGCGACATCTGTCACTTTGGGCTGTGTGGTGAAACTGTGCATTTCAGAGTGGCCTTTTTATCATGGGCAGCCTAAGGCACACCTGTGCAATAATCATGATGTTTATTCAGCATCTTCATACGCCACACCTGTGAGGTGGGAGGGATTATTTTGGCCAAGAAGAAATGCCCACTAACACAAATTCAGACAGATTTGTTAACAATATTTGAGAGCAATAGGTATTTTGTGTATATAGAAAAAGTTTAACATCTTTGAGTTCAACTTGTCAAAAATGGCAGCAAAAACTCAAGTGCGGCATTATATTTTTGTTCAGTGTAGATGTGTTTTGAAAATGTCTAGCAACACAGATTTGTTATGAAAATGTCTACCAAAACAAATGTCTACCTGAAGCGCGGATGTCACTGCTGTCCTTTGTGTCTCGTACATAGAATGTCAGCTTTACTGGTTGAACAAAACGTGAGCCAGGCCTCTGAAGGTTTTCCAAATAGCCATTTAATCCCTTTAACGAATTTTCATTCACTTCCTGCAAAACATTTCCAAATAATAAAAAATGACACACAGACGTTGGACAATTCAACTTGCAGCCACATGTTCTGGCACACAACATCCAGTCTTGGTTGATGGCTTCTGGGCCAATGTGAGTTACCCTTTGACCTACGACCCCTGATCAATTGTTACAGAGTAGGCGGGGTCGGAAGTCGAGACTGCACAATTTGATCGTTTTGTTCAGAGGAGAAGTAAACACATGCCAACGCACTGAAATGGTGTGTTATTGTTTGTGCTTTGGCGCCATCTTTTGGACGAGTTTGCTGACCGCAGGTTTTGCAAGTTGAAAATACTTCCTATATCAATGCCTTAAACCGAAAGTAAAATCGTCCATAGCAATTCTACTCGTATGGATTCTGAATTCATCACTCCAAGCAACGTTTATAAGTTTTACAATATAACTAAAACAATTCATACTTACTAAACCGTCCCATGTGTGATGTCTGTAGGAGTGTTTTTATGCATATTTGTACATGCTATCGTAATGAAATGAAGATAGCGTCATTAGTATTAGCTAATATGCTAACATGATAACGAGTGTCTGTGTTAGTATATTTAGTGCCATGTTACAGACAATGTTTGCAAACAATTAAGGTATGTACATAAACATTTATAAAATATTTCTATGTAAATAACTGATTTCACATGGTTTATATCTGTGGCTTATAGTCCGGTGTGGCTAATATATGAAAAATATTTTTTCTTGCAAATTTTTGTGGGTGTTGCTTAATTCCAAGTGCGCGCTTTAATCCGGAAACTACGGTAATTGATCGTGGTGGCCTGCCAAGGCAAATAAAAGCCGCCACAACTTAAAAAATGAGGGTTAGGGTTATATATAATATTATATATGCACTATTGACTCGGGATGCACTGAAACTTTGTCCACCGCAAAAGGACTTTGATCAGCGAAACAGCATTGCCAAAAAAGGATTCTCTGGAGCGGACGCAGCTTGTCTGCAACATGGACGTCCTACACAGTGTGCAAATATTAAGAGTACAGTGGCAGCTTTTAAGGAGAGAAAGTAAAGTTGGAGCAGTGGCACAAAGCAAGTGTGAGGTCATGCTCGCTGCAGCTCTTACTGTTCGTCGCGGACATCTAGCGACAAAAATAAAGACTCTGACACGGAAGTCTATAATAAGACCAGAAAAAGATGCAAGATTTGTTGTCAGTCCTTCTTAATTAAGAAAAAGTCCCCAAAAATCTCTAAAAACGTCTCAACAAAGTATATTGTACAATAAACAGCATATACGTTTACAACAAACACGTAACTTAAACTGTGATTAGCTGGTGACTGGTCGAGCTGTAGCTAGCCTCTCGCCACAAGGCAGCTTAATATGAAACCAAAGAGGAAAAACGGTATTAAAAAATGGAAGAATGGAGGGATGATGGATGTAACTTAACTCTTAATTGACTTTACACAATTACTCTTATGATCCAACAAGGATCTGCTCATAAACGTGTTGTAAGTCAGAAACTTTATATCAGCTTCAGATTTATTGATATGAAGTTTTTATTATTTGTTTTATTTATTTATTTTTATTTTGTATGGCCTTTGTGTCCCAAAAAAAACAACAACTATTTATTTGTCATAATGGGAAGATGCAAAATAAACTAGTGAGCATCCTGGATGATGCCAGTCACCGTCTGCATAGCGTTATCATTAGCCAGAGGAGCCTGTTCAGTTCTAGACTGCTTCATCCCAAGTGCAGGACTAATAGACTCAAAAACTCCTTTGTCCCACACGCCATTAGACTGTACAACTCCTCTCTGGGGCGGGGGGCGGGGGGTATTAGGATCACAGGGGATGCAAAACAATAACAGTGCAATACCTTTTCATAACATTGTCACTACTGCCTACATTGTCTTGTTATATTCTTATTTTACTGTTATATTTTTATTCCCATTGTTGCTTTTTATTTTTTATTCTTATTGTAATGTTTCTCTATTTTGTTTCCATTTGAACCCCCATTATTTACTTTTTACTTTTTTTTAAATTGATCTCAACTCTGTACACTACTGCTGGAATTTTAATTTTCCTGAAGGAACTCTCCTGAAGGAATCAATAAAGTTCTATCTATCTAAAATATGCAATATTTCTAAAGTGGAATTTTTCAAGATGGGAAATTACAGTCTTGAATAGATGAATAATTCATGACAACATTGATTTTTGTACAGTAGAGAGTATACAAAAATAGATTATTTTTGCAGTGCCGACTGAGCTGGCTGGACTTTGAGTTAATTGAATTAATACAAGTATTCTATATATACATATGCTTATACATATATCTATATATATGTATAGATATATATATATGTATATATATATATATATATATATATATATATACACACACACAAATAAATATTTTTGAACAATTGTTATTGCAAACGTGTGTATATATGTGTGTGTGTGTATATATATATATATATGTGTGTGTGTATATATATATATACATATACACACATACACATATTATATATATATGTGTATATATGTACACATATAAACATACTACATATATATATATATGTATATGTATGTATGTAAAAATTTGCTATACAGTGTGTCTGCAGGAACACTGAGACAAAAACTCACAATAAAGTCTGAAAGATTGCTAAAAACTTTATAACAAACCCCCTCAAAAAAACTAAATGTAATTTTATTTAATTTTTACAGAATGAGACGATTAGAATGTACATGAAAGTAAAGAATGTGAGATTTATAATAGCTATAGACAATAAAAGACTGAATATTAACAACATATGAACGCCGCTCTTCTTCTACTTCTCAGACCATCTCCGAGATGGACAACTTTTACTTTTACACAGCAACATATTAACACAAGTAGGTAAAAAAACACCCACAATTCGATATGATATCACTTTTCTGCAGAAATTTGTTGCAAAATCCCTGACACCTGCGTTTCAGGCGAGTTGGCCTGGAAACAAACCCCGCCCACTCTGCTGGGTGCCTCCTTTACCTGGAGCTGATGTGATGTAGATTCCCGTAATAACTGGTATATTACGGAAAAGAGCAGATTCCAACCATTGAAAAACTTTCTAAAGTTTGAGACTCACTGTAATTTTGAAACAGCACTGCACATCATCTTGGCGGTTACAGTTTCTATGCTAAAGGTCTAAATAATTCATTTCGATACGTACGGCGGTCTGGATTGTAAATCTTAATGGGCCGTATTTTTCCCAGGTCTGTTAATGTCTGTATTGTTAGCTACCTCTTGCTGAATTTTTTTTTTACTGTTTAAAAGGCAGAGATGATGTGTGTTCTTGTCTGACATGGGGATCATGAACAATGGGAAGAATAAAAATAAAATGTGCAGTCTGCCTCACAAGTACAATAAAGTGAGAAAAGTGTGCCAGAGTCGCGACTTCTGTCAGGACGCTACACAACTTTACTCGCACGAAATCACCACTTGCTGCAGCTGGTTGAGTCTGCATTCTTTTCGCAGCAAAATGATAGCTGCTACTTTTTTCTTGGGCACTGGTGCTATTACGTAAAAAAGTGTACGCACCCATCCCAAACTGGTGTGCATGTAACCCGGTGTTTTTCAACCTTTTTTGAACCAAGGCACATTTTTTGCGTTGAAAAAATCCGGAGGCACACCACCAGCAGAAATCATTAAAAAACTAAACACAGTTGACAGTAAAAAGTCGTCGTTTAAACCAGGGGTCACCAACCTTTTTGAAACCAAGAACTACTTCTTGGGTACTGATTAATGCGAAGGGCTACCAGTTTGATACACACTTAAATAAATAGCCAATTTGCTCAATTTACTTTTAATAAATAAATCTACATATATATATATATATATATATATATATATATATATATATATAAAGAGTGGGTATTTCCGTCTGTCATTCTGTCGTACATTTTTTTTCCTTTTAAGGAAGGTTTTTTGTAGAGAATAGATGATGAAAAAAACACTTAATTGAACAGTGTAAAAGAGGAGAAAACAGGAAAAAAATTCAAATTAAATTTTGAAACATAGTTAAGCTTCAATTTCAAATCTTTCAAATTCAATATTCAACCTTTAAAAATTAAGAGAAAAACTAGCTAATTTGAATCTTTTTGAAAAAATTAAAAAAATAATTTATGGCACCTCAGTAATTTTCCCTGACTAAAATTAATTTTAGAATTTTGATGACATGTTTTAAATAGGTTAAAATCCAATCCGCACTTCGTTATAATATATAACAAATTGGACCAAGCTATATTTCAAACAAAGACAAATCATTATTTCTTCTAGATTTTCCGGAACAAAAATTTTAAAAGAAATTCAAAAGACTTTGAAAAAAGATTTAAATTTGATTCTACAGATTTTCTAGATTTGCCAGAATAATTTTTTTGAATTTTAATCGTAATAAGTTTGAAGAAATATTTCACAAATATTCTTCATTGAAAAAACAGAAGCTAAAATGAAAAATTTTATTAAAATGTATTTATTATTCTTTACAATAAGAAAAAATACTTGAACATTGATTTAAATTGTCAGGAAAGAAGAGGAAGGAATTTCAAAGGTAAAGAGGTATATGTGTTGAAAAATCCGAAAATCATTTTTAAGGTTGTATTTTTTCTCTAAAATTGTCTTTCTGAAAGTTATAAGAAGCAAAGTAAAAAAATAAATGAATTTATTTAAACAAGTGAAGACCAAGTCTTTAAAATATTTTTGGGGATTTTTAAATTCTATTTGAGTTTTGTCTCTCTTAGAATTAAAAATGTGGAGCAAAGCGAGACCAGCTTGCTAGTAAATAAATAAAATGTAAATAATAGAGGCAGCTCACTGGTAAGTGCTGCTATTTGAGCTATTTTTAGAACAGGCAAGCGGGATACTCATCTGGTCCTTACGGGCTACCTGGTGCCCGCGGGCACCGTGTTGGTGACCTCTGCTTTAAACCATAACCATGCATGCATCACTACAGTTCTTGTCTCAAAGTAGGTGTACTGTCACCACCTGTCACATCACGCCCTGACTTATTTGGAGTTGTTTGCTGTTTTCCTGTGTGTAGTGTTTTATTTCTTGTCTTGCGCTCCCATTTTGGTGGCTTTTTCTCTTTTTTTGGTATTTTCCTGGAGCAGTTTCATGTCTTCCTTTGAGCGATATTTCCCACATCTACTTTGACTTGGCAATCAAAAATATGTCAGTTGTTTTTAATCCTTTGTGGGGACATTGTTGATTGTCATGTCATGTCCGTATGTACATTGTGGACGCCGTCTTTGCTCCACAGTAAGTCTTTGCTGTCGTCCAGCATTGTTTTTGTTTACTTTGTAGCCATTTCAGTTTTAGCTTCGTTCTGCATAGCCATCCCTAAGCTTCCAAGCCTTTTCTTAGGGGCACTCACCTTTTGTTTATTTTTGGTTTAAGCATTAGACACCTTTTTACCTGCACCCTGCCTCCCGCTGTTTCTGACATCAACAAAGCAATTAGCTACCTTCTGCCACCTACTGACATGGAAGCGTATTAGATGGTTACTCTGCCGAGCGCTAGACATTACATACACTCAACAACAACACATCATTTGCAGATTATAATTACTGGTTTGCAAAAAATATTTTTAACCCAAATAAGTGAAATTAGATCATCTACCATGGCACACCAGACTGTATCTCGCCGCACTAGGCACAGTGGTTGAAAAACACTGATGTAACCAACACTATTCCCGACACGCCCCCTTTGCTAAGCCCTTTTTAATAAATCAAGTGTTGTGTGTAAATGGCACACAATAAAATAAAACACATTGGCTTACAAATGATTTGTTTTTGATGGACGGTTGCAGCCACCCGAGTTCCCATGATGCTTTGTCCTTCTGGTTGCATATACATGTATTTGTGGTTTATGACGGGTTTTTAATGTTCCCCCTCACGCTATGGCAGAAGTTACACACCTTGTGTGTGTTGTTGTGTCATTGTGCTAGATTGTGAGTTTAGTTACTGTCCCGTGTGGTCACTTCCTAGCCCAGGCAACGTACCCGCTCCTTGGGATGTTGACCAAAGAAGTCGGGATGGACGGCAAAGTAAAACGGTCTAAGGGCATTGATGGCGTCCGCCCCCGACAGAGCCCTCTGCTGGAACAGACATGTGGCCACGCGTCTTCTTTCCAGCCTGCAGACACAGACAAATGATGAGCAAGCTTTTCAAGGAAAACTGATTGAGTGATTGTTTTAAACTCTTATTGGTAGATTGCACAGTACAGTACATATTCCGACAATTGACCCCAAAATGGTAACACCTGAATACGTTTTTCAACTTGTTTAAATCGGGGTCCACGTTAATCAATTCATGGTAAAACTAGACTCACACTTATCCATATACCTCACAGAATGTACAAACCTACAAAAATGTCTACAAAGAGTTATGAGAAATTCACAAGAAAATAGACAAAGTCACACATTAATATATTGTAGAGTAATCTGTGTCAAGCAGGGCTGTCCTAACTTTTTCCACTGAGGGCCCGCGCTGAAAAATTAAAGCATGTGGGTGCCATTTTGGTCATTTTTATTTTGAAATCCAATACAATATATAGTTGTTTTCTTACCTGTAGGGCTCTCCTCACGTTTGGTCCTGGGGACCCGGAAGAGTCTCGTTCATACAATTTTTAAAAATACATTAAAAACTGCATTTAGCTTAGAAAATAATGAGAATATGGTATCCATCAATTAAATTTGTTTTAACTATTAGATGAACCAAAAGTATGACTTATTTTATCTTTGTGGAAAATATTGGAAGACAATGTGTTGTCAAACTTCTGAGATGTGATGCAAGTGTAATTGTGTTGGATATAAATATAAACGGAATACAATGATTTGCAAATCATTTTCAACCCACATTCAGTTGAATATGCTACAAAGACAACATATTTGATGTTCAAACTGATAAACATTTTTTTTTTTTGCAAATAATCATTAACTTTAGAATTTGATGCCAGCAACACGTGACAAAGAAGTTGGGAAAGGTGGCAATAAATTCTGATAAAGTTGAGGAATGCTCATTAAACACTTATTTGGAACATCCCACAGGTGTGCAGGCTAATTGGGAACAAGTAGGTGCCATGATTGGGTATAAAAGCAGCTTCCATGAAATGCTAAGTAATTCACAAACAGGGATGGGGTGAGAGTCACCAATTTGTAAGCAAATTATCGAACAGTTTTAGAACAACATTTCTCAAAGAGCTATTGCAAGGACTTTAGGGATTTTACCATCTACGGTCCGTAAAATCATCAAGAGGTTCAGAGAATCTGGAAAAATCACTGCACGTAAGTGATGATATTACGGACCTTTGATCCCTCAGGCGGTACTGCATCAAAAACCGACATCGTGTATAAAGGATATCACCACATGGGCTCAGGAACATTTCATAAAACCACTGTCAGTTACTTCAGTTGGTTGCTACATCTTTAAGTGCAAGTTAAAACTCTACTATGCCACGCCAAACCCATTTATCAACAACACCGAGGAACGCCGCCGGTTTCGCTGGGCCCGAGCTCATCTAAGATGGACTGATGCAAAGTGGAAAAGTGTTCTGTGGTCTGATGAGTCCACATTTCAAATTATATTTGGAAACTGTGGACGTGGTGTCCTCCGGAACAAAGAGGAAAATAACCATTCGGATTGTTATAGGCGCAAAGTTCAAAAGCCAGCATCTGTGATGGTATGGGGGTGCATTAGTGCCCAAGGCATGGGTAAATTACACATCTGTGAAGGCACCATTAATGCTGAATAGTCCATACAGGTTTTGGAGCAACATATGTTGTCATCCATGCAACGTTATCATGGACGCTCCTGCTTAATTCAGCAAAACAATGCCAAGCCAAGTGTTACAACAGCGTTCGTTAGTAGTAAAAGAGTGCGGGTACTTTCCCGGCCCGCCTGCAGTCCAGACATGTCTCCCATCGAAAATGTGTGGCGCTTCATGAATCGTAAAATACGACAACAAGATAACTGTTGAACAACTTAAGCTGTACATCAAGCAAGAATGGTAAAGAATTACACTTTCAAAGCTTCAACAATTAGTTTCCTCAGTTCCCAAACGTTTATTGAGTGTTGTTAAAAGAAAAGGTGATGTAACACAGTTTTGAACATGCCCTTTCCCAACTACTTTGGCACGTGTTGCAGCCATAAAATTCTAAGTTAATTATTATTTGCAAAAAAAAAAAGTTTATGAGTTTGAACATCAAATATCTTGTCTTTGTAGTGCATTCAATTGAATATTCGTTGAAAAGGATTTGCAAATCATTGTATTCCGTTTATATTTACATCCAACACAATTTCCCAACTCAAATGGAAACGTGGTTTGTAAATAAAAAAAAAACTTCCAAGGTTAAATCTCTAGAGCAGTGATGTCAAACATGCGGTGCAGGTTCAATGTGGCCCATGAGATGAGTTTGCAAAGTGTAAAATTGAGCTGCAATTTTAAACTAAAGAAACGGCTGTTCTAAAGTGGAGTGAAGTGAATTATATTTACGTAGCACTTTTCTGTAGTGACTTAAAGCGCTTTACATAGTGAAACCCAATATCTAAGTTATATTTAAACCAGTGTGGGTGGCACTGAAGCAGGTGGGTCAAGTGTCTTGCCCAAGGACACAACAGCAGTGACTAGGATGGCAGAAGCTGGGATCGAACTGGAACCCTCAAGTTGCTGACACGGCCACTCTACCAACCGAGCTATATATGTGTCCACTGGATGTCGCAACTGTAATTCTGTTAGGCAAGCAACTAGTTTATACCGGGACGAGCAAGTTTACCAAGCAAGAGCTAAAGCGGGGCTGTGACTCCTCCTCCTTGACCCAAAGTAAAACAAAAAGAAGCAAAATAAACAATTTAAAATGCTGCATGACACACTGCTCATTCATATAGTTCTGTGAAAATGATTGTCTTCAGTACAAATTTAAATAAAGTGAACGGTGTGTGATTTACTGCAATACTGTCAGTTTTTATTGTTGATTTGTTGAAATTGTTCACACATTCCACAGCTTTTATTTTTCTATCAACACACAGTGATCCCTAGAAGGTAGAGAGTAACTCTTGAATAGTTTTTACCTCAGTTCGTAAAGTTTGTTGAGTTAGCACAGGATTACTATATGGAAATGATGTATGTGACACATAGAAGTGTTTTGATTTAAGCTTTATTTTGTTTTTGTTCATTCCTAGATGAGTTGTGACTTGAGGTCTAACTGCTTTGTAATACACTGAGATGAAGTCTAAGTTCATTGTGTTCTTCATGGTGTTTTTGAAACTGCACCATTTTTTTTCCTCCGAATGTTCCACTAACTTAAAAGTGTTTTGTCAAAACGATTATTTGTGACTTCGGAATGTGCTTGTTCAATGTTGGGCCTAAGTAAAACAAATAAAACAATCTGAAGTTGTCATAGTTGTATTCTTAAGTTATCATGCCATTACCACGCGGTAATAGATTTTCCTGCATGCGGCCCCTGAGCTAAACTGTGTTGGACACCCCGATCTAGAGCAACTTCTTATCTATCTATCTATATAAAAAAAAGTTGTGTTTTGCTTTTTCCTTAAAGAAAACCCTGTTTTTTTATGGCAAAAAGAAGAAATATGCAACATCTTTCCCGAAAAACTTTCCAAAGTGGAATATTTGATGTGAACTAATAACTGAAGCCTTAAAGAGGCAGTGCACTTTTTTCAATTTTGATTATCATTCACAATGTAAGCAAGAACACATATGTTTTTTTTACACTTTGTAACTCGTAAATAAATGCGATCAAAAGTCTGTTTGGAGCCAATAGGAGTCACCTTATTCTGCCTATAAAGTGCTTAAAAAAACATCCAATCATCTTCATTAAAGGCCTACTGAAACCCACTACTACCTACCACACAGTCTGATAGTTTATATATCAATGATGAAATATTAACTTGCAACACATGCCCATAAGGCCGGTTTAGTTTACTAAATTGCAATTTTAAATTTCCCAGGAGTTTCTTCTCGAAAACGTCGCGTAATGATGACGTGTGTGCGTGACGTCACGGACTGTTATGAAATACGAGCACTGCACACACACACAGCTAAAAGTCGTCTGCTTTAACCGCTTAATTACACAGTATTTTGGAAATCTGTGTTGCTGAATCTTTTGCAATTTGTTCGATTAATATTGGAGAAGTCAAAGTAGAAAGATGAAGTTGGGAAGCTTTAGCCTTTAGCCACACAAACACACGGTGATTCCTTGTTGAAAATTCCTGGAGGTGAAACTTTACTATGGATCAGAGCGCGGTCAAGCGAACATGAATCACGACGGAATGTAAACCAGCACGTTTCGGTGAGAAAATTATGGTAAAAAGTCGCTTCTTACCGGAGATCAGCTGAGCTTGTGCCATCCATAGCTGCCGTCGACTCCCCTGAGACACTGGCGTCAAGACACCCGTGGAGACACCCTTCCAACTATCAGGTACTGTTGAACTCAGTAAAACACTAGCAACACAATAGAAAGATAAGGGACTTCCCAGAATTATCCTAGTAAATGTGTCTAAAAATATCTGAATCCGTCCCAATGCAATCACGTTTTTTTTTCTTTTCTAGTCAGTCGCTATCAATATCCTCAAACATGAATCTTTCATACTCGCTCGAATTAATGGGGAAATTGTCGTTTTCTCGGTCCGAATAGCACTTTTTGTTGGAGGCTCCCATTAAAATCAATGTGAATATGTGAGGAGCCCCCACAATTGTGACGTCATCGTCTGCGACTTCCGGTAAAGGCAGGGCTTTTTTGTCAGCACCAAAAGTTGCGAACTTTATCGTGGATGTTCTCTACTAAATCCTTTCAGCAAAAATATGGTAATATCGCGAAATGATCAAGTATGACACATAGAATGTACCTGCTATCCCCGTTTAAATAAGAAAATCTCATTTCAGTAGGACTTTAACTTTTAACTTTAATGTTTCCCTGCGGACTGTTAGAAAATGTGTCACGAACCAGTGGTTGGGGACCACTGCAATGGACAATTCCAAAAAAAGTGCCATTCCCCTTTAACATGAGAACACCTGTCCGTGTACAAGAACATTCCCTTGGGAACATCTACCGGGATAGAATGTGTTCCTGAATTGTAAGAGATTAAGTCAATTATGTGAATAACTATGATGTCATCTGACCAATGAGCTGGTTGTGGACCTGGGAAGGAGGAGGAGTACTCCGGCGACCCCTGTTTCCATCAGGGGGGTCGATGTGGACATTGTTGAGGATTATAAATACCTCGGAGTACACATGGACAACAAGCTGAATGGGTCAAAACACGCTGAGGCCCTCTACAAGAAGGGACTTCCTCAGGAGGCTAGGATCCTTCAACGTCTGTACAAAGATGTTGAAGATGTTCTACGAGTCGGTGGTGGCGAGCGCCTTCTTGTACGCCGTGGCCTGCTGGGACAGCGGGCTCAGAGTGAGAGATACAAACAAACTTGACAAGCTGGTAGAGAAGGCCAGTAACGTGGTGGGAGTGGAGCTGGACTCTCTGGCGGTGGTGTCAGAGAGGAGAAGTCTAGAAAAACTCCTAGCCATTATGGACAACACCTCCCACCCACTACACTCGGACCTTGCGGAGAGAATGAGCACGTTCAGTGGAAGGCTCTGACTCCCAAAATGTAACATGGAACGACACAGGAGGTCCTTCATACCGACAGCCATCAGACTGTATAATGCATATGTTCCTTGACTGCACTTAAATGTAGAATATATTTATATTATGTAATATATATATATAATATATGTCATATATTATTTATTATTATTATTGTGTATTGTGAGCGAACTGTGGTGCTGAGTTTCCCCCAGGGATCAATAAAGTACTTTCTATTCTATTCTATTCTATCTTGTCAGGTGGATGTTGTTGGAGGGTCCAGATGTTTGTATGTAAAGATTTACCTGGCGGTGCAGCGCAGGAGGCAGTGGACTGACATGTCTGATGCTGGTGGACACATCAACTTCCAACCTTCATGGTCCTGCCAGCACAAGACATATTAAGATGATGGAGTCACTTATTCAGGACTATTAATCTTTCCAGATGACACAAGGTGACTTAATACAGCTGCGAGGAGACAGCGACTTGTCCAGGGTGTACGCCACCTTCCGCAGGAATGCAGCTGAGATAGGCTTCAGCACCCAACGCAACCCCGAATGGGACAAGCGGTAAAAAATGGATGGATTTAATACAGTTCAAATGTAACACTAATTCAGACCTGTACATACGGTAATTATCAACAAATCCTATATGGGTATTAAAAAAAAAAAGAATGTCTTCGTTTAATGGGGAACTATTTCAACTACTACATGACGTAAGAGTCGCCATTGTTATTGTTGTGCGTGTTAAAACGTCACGGCTGCAATTAGCATCAAAGACGATAGCTTGTTAACATTTGTCACATTAAAGTCGCGCACATATATTTGTGAGTGTATATTAATATCATCGACTGACAAATATTGTCTACTTTATATTCTTCACCTGACAATGTTTGTTTGTCCTGCTTCCGCTTTTTCTTCTTCTACGGAATATTATTGATTAGTTTTTCTAGCGCCGCCCAACTGACGGGAAGACTACTCACTCACCTTGGACTCTGAAGACGGTCACTGTCGGTCCGTGTATGAACGGAAGGTACACGGACCACTGTCGTCGGTGTGTTTTGGTCATTTCGAAATTAATTAATAAACACAAAAAAAACGACTGGTTGATTTGAATTTCATTTAAGAAAAAAGGAAATTCAAAAAGAAAACGTTTTTGTTATTTGGTTTCAAAGCGCAATAACGCATACTTGCCAACCTTGAGACCTACGATTTCGGGGAGGATTATAATTCACCAACTCGAGTATTTCATATATATATATATATATATATATATATATATTTATATATATATATATATATATATATATATATATTGGGACGGTGTGGCGCAGTGGAGAGTGGCCGTGCGCAACCCGAGGGTCCCTGGTTCAATCCCCACATAGTACCAACCTCGTCACGTCCGTTGTGTCCTGAGCAAGACACTTCACCCTTGCTCCTGATGGGTGCTGGTTAGCACCTTGCATGGCAGCTCCCTCCATCAGTGTGTGAATGTGTGTGTGAATGGGTGAATGTGGAAGTAGTGTCAAAGCGCTTTGAGTACCTTGAAGGTAGAAAAGCGCTATATAAGTACAAACCATTTATCATTTATTTATTTGAGACCTCCGATTTCGGGGAGGAGTATAATTCACCAACTCGAGTATTTCATATATATATATATATATATATATATATATATATATATATATACATGTATGTATATATGTGTATATATATATATGTATAAAATACCTGACTTTCAGTGAATTCTAGCTATATATATTGATTTTATTATATATATAGATAAGTGAAGTGAATTATATTTATATAGCGCTTTTCTCTAGTGACTCAAAGTGCTTTACATAGTGAAACCCAATATCTAAGTTACATTTAAACCAGTGTGGGTGGAACTGGGAGCACGTGGGTAAAGTGTCTTGCCCAAGGACACAACGGCAGTGACTAGAATGGCGGAAGTAGGAATCGAACCTGCAACCCTTAAGTTGCTGGCACGGCCACTCTACCAACCGAGCTATACCGCCCCAGATAAAATAAATAGTTGAATTTCCGACGGCACCTATCAAATACACAGTAATAAAAACACAGTTTTTCTACTAACTGTACTGTGCTTGCTGGTTACTAAAAAAAAAAAAACAACAACACTTACCTTTCACTATTTGAGTAACTTTTGTTCTGACATTTGCATACTGGCGAGCGATCTCCGAATCCGGGAATATATCCTTCACGGATTTGTTGTAGACATCCGCAAATGAGAACGGGATGTTGCTTCCAGCTATCAGCATAGCCATCTGTGTCTCAGCATAAGTTACACCATCGGGTCTCCATTTTGCGAGGTGGCCCATAATACTGGGTTGTGAACGATGCTGCGCTGCGGACGCTTTGTGCTTCGCTGACCGTTCATGACTGAGTATATCCGTTCGGCCACCGTGTTCAATGGAGAAGTCTGTTCTACAAAATTTACAGGCAACATACCCCTTCCCCTTCGAACTCTCCTGGATAAACTGAAATTCTTGTTTCCATTCGTTCTGGAACTTGCAAGCGTATTTCTTCATTTTGCTCGTCGACGGTGTAATATATTGGGTTGGAGTCAATAACCAGGCAACGTGATGAAGTTACGTCTCTTTACTGTGGGCTTCAGAACAGACTCCCTAATGCATATGTTCCTTGACTGCACTTAAATGTAGGATATATTTCTATTATTCATATATTATATGCATAATATATTATGCTGAAAATTGTAATTTTCCTGAAGGAACTCTCCTGACGGAATAAATAAAGTACTATCTATCTATCTATATATATTATATTATTTATTAGGCTTCACGGTGGCAGAGGGGTTAGTGCGTCTGCCTCACAATACGAACGTCCTGCAGTCCTGGGTTCAAATCCAGGCTCGGGATCTTTCTGTGTGGGCAGAATGCGTGGGTTCCCTCCGGGTACTCCGGCTTCCTCCCACTTCCAAAGACATGCACCTGGGGATAGGTTGATTGCCAACACTAAAATTGGCCCCAGTGTGTGAATGTGAGTGTGAATGTTGTCTATCTGTGTTGGCCCTGCGATGAGGTGGCGACTTGTCCAGGGTGTACCCCGCCTTCCGCCCGATTGTAGCTGAGATAGGCGCCAGCGACCCCAAGAGGGAATAAGCGGTAGAAAATGGATGGATATTATTTATTATTATCATTGTTTTATGTGAGCGAACTGTGGTGCTGAATTTCCCCCAGGGATCAATAAAGTACATTCTATTCTATGTACAGTAGATGGCAGTATTGTCCTGTTTAAGAAGGTCACAACATTGTTGAGTCAGGTCCGCATGGAGCTGGAGGGGCCGTGGCCTCCAGCTCCGCCTGAATCTTTGGAAATTTTCGTGAGAAAATTTATCCCGGGAGGTTTTTCGGGAGAGGCGCTGAATTTCGGGAGTCTCCCGGAAAATACAGGAGGGTTGGCAAGTATGCTATAACGACATCTAAAAATGGTCGAATTTTTATTTCATATTTCATGTAACAAAAATGTATATCCCCCCAAACACAGACCCAAAAACTATTTTGGCAACAATATTTTTATTTTACTTTTTTCCCCACATTTTTATTTCCAAAGTAAAAGTGCGGATAACCCGTGTGTCTGGATGGTTTAGTGCATAGGTGTCAAACTCAAAGATCGGTGGTCATTTGCGGCACGTGGGCCCATATTTTGTGGCCCTTTGCTTAACTTTATAGTTTAGTGTACAGGTGTCAAACTCAAAGAACGGGGGCCCGATCTGGCCCGCCACGTCATTTTATATGGCCCGTGAAAGCCTACAAATAATAATCCTCAATATTTTGACAGGAAAAAAATACATATACACATAATGTATATATATATAAATGTATATATATATATATATATATATATTTGTGTGTATGTGTATATATATATATAAAATCAAGTATTTTGAACCAATATGTTATTTAACGATGCAAAAATATATACATTATCATACATTCCAATTTATTTTTGTCAAAAGCAAAAATCAAATACCAATTGACTCATGATTTTAAAGCATGTTATCCATGAAATTATGCACTGTAAAACTAAAATTACAATTTACCATTTCTACATTAAAAGTAATACGCTGTAAAATCAACAACCAATTTTTTTAACAGTAAAAACTAAAAACCTGGCAGCTCAGTACCTGGAATTTTATCTTTAACAAACAACGGTAATATATTTTTGTTTGTAATTTTAAACATATCGAGCCTTGTAACTGTGGCTATGATAACAAATCGATTTTTAGTTGAGGGAAGTTCTTAACATTATAATTTATCATTGACAAACGCTCACTTTTTTCCTTTCATAGCTTGTAATAACTGTATGTAATTAACATGTAATCTAGTGCTGATCTCACAGTTTAGGTCTAACATAAACCAAGAGGTTAGAAAAATTAAACTTTCGCTAACGTTAGAGATTAGTAGACCTACAAGTTAACTGTGACTTACCTTTCATATAACGAGAGAGCAGACTGCCATTGCGAAAAGCTGGATTTCCTTTTTGCATATTTTGCAGCAGGACATGTTGATTTGTTCCATGTTTTATCCAAAGTTTGTATTTGTTATTTTCCATCCAATGTTCATTAAAATGACAACCTCCCGGCATGATGGACAGATGCTCCACCGTCATCAACCTAATGTAAGGGCTGGTGCAAAGCCAACAGATCAAGCGTGTAGCTTTCATTTTTAAGGAAACTTATTGTATTTGTTTCCATTTTATAATTGGCCCATTAAGTCAGACTGCTGAGAAATATGATGAACTTTTCCAAACATTTACAAGCACTTCACCCAAAATCCAAGCATTTTTCAAACCTTGAAAACACATTAAAATTCAAGCATTTTCAAGGTTTTTAAGCACCCATACGAACCCTGTGTTATGGACAATGAACGCAAGTACATTTTATACAGTGACAAGATACTGAGACCCATTGTTTTGCCATTCACCCGAGACAATCGCCCCATGTTGCAAGGATCTGTACACAATTCCTGGAAACTCCAGCTGAATTGTCACTCTGCACAGTAAAAAATGAATGTATTTTGTATCTTAATGGGGAATCATTTGCTGTAGAATTTGCGACTGGCAAAATTCCTGTGGCAAATTGAATGGAAAAGCAGTTTAAAGGAGTTGAAGTAATAAACTGCGGTGCTTCTTGAACACAACGCATCAGTCTTTAAAATTCATGTAGCATGTTCTAGCTTAGTACCATTCCGAGTCTGCAGCCTACATGATGACTGAAGAGCCACATCTTCTCAGATCAGGCTGATATTTTAGTCCAAGTATATTTACTGCTCAACTACCAATCGCATATCAAACAAGTCCCAACGTGGGTACAGTGTAAGTGTAAAAAGGAGATCCGAGATTGGCAGGTCAAAGTAAATAAAAATTTATTTTGTTATTCAGACTGATGAATTAAAAAATAATGATGGCCAGAAGAAGCCTCAGTCTATGATCATGTGACCATGTGTCCCAGCAGACAGCCAGTGGTTAGTTTTGCTTTTGAAACCAGCTCTGGTGCCGAGGGAAGAAGCTTAATAAATATCAAGGCTGCTCAGAGTGTCAGCGGGGTCAAAGGAGGTTCATTTACGCTGGACTTGTGGGAAGGATATTGGAAGCTGGACAGCTTTCTTGCGAGAGTCTGGGGACAACCTCTGGGTCACTGTGGGCAACAGTTGGTTCCGTTTGATGATCTGCAAGGCCAGCTGGGTGTTGCCTGGACACAGCAGACAAATATTTGACGTAAACAAAGATTGGGTGTAAAGGTGTCAAATATATAGATTTTTAATAATTAGTGATTCTTATATGTAACAATTCTTAATCGATAAAAAAAAAAAAAGATAAAATATATTTTTATTTTTCGATATGTCCTGTCCAACCACTCAGACAAATCATTATTTTGGTGTATACATTTACTTTAGAAAAGAGAAGTGTTGGATACTTCACTTGTTGCCTCAAATAAATGTTTGGTTAGAATTGTATTAAACAAAACCAGTTTTCTTCAAAGTAATAAGTCATAATTTAAGTAAGTAAGAAATAAATATGCAATAAAAAATGATCATAGGTGTTTGTCTATTTTATGGAGGACTGTAGTTAATCGTTGAAGTGTCACCCAATGTTATTAAAAAGTATTGATATTATAGTTTTGAATTGAGAATTAAATCTGAATCAAATCTTTACCCCCAATAATCGAGTCAAATGGAATTGTCTGGTGCCCAAAGATTCACCGCCCTATTGGATGTGCTCACGGACAAATACTTGACAAACAATATAGATTGGATGTATTAGCGGCAAATACTTGACAAACAACAAGATCATATGTTTTAGAGGACAAATACTTGACATAAACAATATAGATTGGATGTTTTAGCGGCAAATACTTGACAAACAACAAGATCATATGTTTTAGAGGACAAATACTTGACATAAACAATATAGATTGGATGTTTTAGCGGCAAATACTTGACAAACAAAGACCAGATGTGTTAGCGGTAAATACTTAACAATAAACATCGGATGTTTTAACGGACAAATACTTGACATAAACAATAAAGATTGGATGTTTTAGCGCACAAATACTTGACATAAATAATAAAGATTGGGTGTTCTAGAGGACAAATAATTACAAACAATAAAGATCAATGTTTTAACGGACAAATACTTTACATAAACAATAAAGATTGTGTGTTCTAGCAGACAAATACTTACAAACAATAAAGATCAATGTTTTAATGGACAAATAATTGACGTAAACAATATAGATTGGATGTTTTAGCTGCAAATACTTGACAAACAAAGATCAGATGTGCTAGCGGTAAATACTGAACAATAAAGATCGGATGTTTTAACGGACAAATACTTGACATAAACAATAAAAATTGGATGTTTTAGCAGACAAATACTTGACATAAATAATAAAGATTGGGTGTTCTAGATGAAAAATACTTACAAACAATAAAGATCAATGTTTTAACAGACAAATACTTCACATAAACAATAAAGATTGGATGTTCTAGAGCAGTGGTTCTCAACCTTTTTTCAGTGATGTACCCCCGGTGAACATTGTTTTAATTCAAGTACCCCCTAATCAGTGCAAAGCGTTTTTGGTTGAAAAAAAAAAGAGACAAAGAAGTAAAATACAGCACTTTGTCATCAGTTTCTGATTTATTAAATTGTATAACAGTGCAAAATATTGCTCATTTGTAGTGGTCTTTCTTGATCTATTTGGAAAAAAAAAATATATATAAAAATAACTAAAAACTTGTTGAAAAGCAAACAAGTGATTCAATTATAAAGATTTCTACACATAGAAGTAATCATCAACTTAAAGTGCCCTCTTTGGGGATTGTAATAGAGAACAATTTGGATTCATGAACTTAATTATAAATATTTCTTCACAAAAAAAGAAATCTTTAACATCAATATTTATGGAACATGTCCACAAAAAATCTAGCTGTCAACACTGAACATTGCATTGTTGCATTTCTTTTCACAGTTTATGAACTTACATTCATATTTAGTTCAAGTATTATTCAATCAATATATTTATAAAGGATATTTGAACTGTTGCTATTTTTAGAATATTTTTGAAAAATCTCACGTACACCTTGGCATACCTTTAAGTACCCCCAGGGGTACGCATACCCCCATTTGAGAACCACTGTTCTAGAGGACAAATACTTACAAACAATAAAGATCAATGTTTTAACAGACAAATACTTGACATAAACAATAAAGATTGGGTGTTCTAGAGGACAAATACTTACAAACAATAAAGATCAATGTTTTAACAGACAAATACTTGACATAAACAATAAAGATTGGGTGTTCAAGAGGACAAATACGTACAAACAAAGATCAATGTTTTAACGGACAAATACTTTACATAAACAATAAAGACTGGGTGTTCTAGCAGACAAATACTAGACAAACAAAGATCGGATGTTTTAGCGGACAAAAATATAAAATATACAATAAAAAATTGGATATTTTAGTGGACAAATACTTGACACAAACAATAGAGATTGGATTTTTAGCGGCAAATACTTAACAGCAACACATGGCAGACACTGTCATCAATGGTCGGTTTTAAAAGCAAGACCAATTACTAAGGAAATTGTTAAAACAAAGAATTCTTGGAGAGAATAAGAGGTAGTGTGAGTGAGAGCTGACCGTTCTGCAACTCCAAGTAGACTCCCAACAGGATGGCTTCATGAGGGATCTCCTTGGTGTTCACCATGGATGCAGCCTAAAAAGAGACGCAGTCTTGTCATTCTTGGAAACAGCACATGTATTAATATGTTCACATATATTAAAATGTCTAATCAGTAGGGTTGTGAATGTTTGGGGACCACACCATTTGATTCAATTCCTTGGGGTAATTTTTCGATTCAATTTGAAGTCTATACTTTTTTTTTAAATAACATAGGGTGCCAGTTCTATGATTAACTACATTCCTCTATAAAATCGATAAACCGCTCTGATCAATTTCTATGTTACTTACAAGAAAACCGGTTTTGTTGAATAAAATTATACCCAAATATTAAATAAAGTCAAATACAAATAAGGCAACAAGAGAAGTACCTAACACTTGTCTTTTCGAAAATAAATCTGTACAGCTGATATATTGTAGATAATCTACATCAGCAATATGATTTGTCTGAGTGGCTGGACAGGACAGTAAAAAACAAAAAACATAAAAAAAACAAAAAAAAATATCAATAATCGATTTTACTAAATTAAGTAATTAACGAAAGAGTTTTACAAAATAAAATAAAATAAAAAGAGAGCACAGTTATGTTTTGTCTTCTCATTTTATTTGATAATTCCAAAAATAGTCCAACCCGTGACTTAAACGAGTAAAACGATCCACACAGTGATTTTTAAAAATCTGTTGCACCCTTAATCTTCAGTGTTCTCTTTTTATTTAATTTGTTTTAAGACTTGCGCTACATGCTAGCCATGGCTTTTTAAAAATACAGTGTGCAGCTGACTGAATGAGATATAATTACAAAACCATCCAGTAGATGGCAATATTATTCAACATAGTCAGAGCACTTAAATAGAACTGCACTTTTTGGGGGTAATGTTGCCTATTATTTATAAACCCTATAAATGAAAATAAAACATGTTTTTTTTAATGGATTCTAATTTATCAAATACGGCAAGTACGAGGTGGCTATTGCACCCATAATGCCCTCTAAAAAAAACAAAAAGCACTAACAATACTCCAATTACCTGTCGTGACATAAATATTAAGTATTAGCGATATTTTTACTATACGCACTAACACAGACAAACTATCACAGAGAGCTAACTAGTTTATGTTGCTATATTGACATATTGAATTGAGTTGGTGGAAGTTAATTCTAGATTATAAAGCATGCCCCTCACCTGGATAGTAGAAGGTTGTGGACATAAACCTACAAGTTGGTCAACTTTGAAATCAAACTTGTGTTGAGAAAGACACAAAAAGACACTTTTTTGGTGCACATTTGCATGAGGATTATGATTAATTGTTCATGTAAAGGGGAATATATGAACATGCCAAGTCTTTATCCCAATGAGAGCAGATATTGTACAGTAAGTGATTGTTTTATTGTTTGCATATCGTGTTTAGCACTTATCAATACTGCTACATGATGCTTAGTGTTTCACTAAAGCTGCATCTGTTTGGCACACTTCTAAAACATGTATATTATCCTCCTTATATTCAGGATCAAAAATATAAGTTTCTCGATCATCATTTGTCCCAAAGTAGTCTTTGTTGTCTCTCATCACGTCTGCCATGATTAGTAGTGTTGTTGTTGAAGGGAAAAGTGAACGTTGTGATGCATCTGTAGAATTAATACACCGTTGTATGCTTAAAATGATCAAAATATGTAAATATTACATTTTATTATAAATGTTACTACATTACGTATATATTTGCAGCGTGTATATAAAACCTTCCTAGAGGTTTTTTTAAGATATTTTTATAGGCAAAATACATTGACTCCATTGTTAGCTGACATTTGCTAACGCTTATTTCCGAGTTAAAATGCATGAAAAATAAAGATATATGTTTGTGTTTTAGAAAAGGATTGAGGGTGATAGGCAAAATTCCAAAATAAGTGCAGTTCCCCTTTAACCACAGCCAAAAGCCAATATTTTGATTGACACACTGTCCTTCCACGTTAGCGTGCGAGTGTGAGCATGAACGCAGAAGTACTAGCCGGGCGTATCATTCACACTTCAACAATCAGCTGATGTCAAATGATCCATGGCTGCCATGTTTACCTGATGAAGGCACTTGCGAGCTTTGTCATATTCGCTGCGTAAGCAGTAGGCACTGCCCAGGTTGAAGAGCATCATGGCCCGAGCTGATGTCACACTGCTGGGATAACAGAGGGGGGTTTGCTTCCCAGCTGCAAAAATACACAAAGTAAACATCCTCATATTTGCTGCCATTTTGTAAGATTGTTCATTGTTCCGCTAAATGTTGAAATAAATGCACTTACATGATTCAACAGGTTCATCTCCTTTATCAGATCCTGCTGAGAAAAAAATGATATAATTCATATATGGAACATTTTTGTTTGTGTACGACCCCTAGAAATGAATAAATGTCAACCCAAACATTTAATAAAGTCAAATATAAATAAGGCAACAGGAGAAGTATCCAACACTTTCTTTTCTAAAGTAAATCTGTGCAGTAGATATGATCATCTACATCAGGAGTGTCAAACTCAAATACAGAGTGGGCCAAAATTTAAAACTGAACAAAGTCGCTGGCCAAAGTTGAACAAATGAACCTTTTAACAGGGACCCAAACATGTTTTGCATTGGATATTGAACAAGCAAGGCTTATATAACTTTAAAGTGACATGCAAAATCAAGTTTCCAATAATAATAATAATAATAAAAAAATATCAATGGCATATAAAAAAAATTGAAATTAAAATTCAATGCCTCTTTTGTATTTGCATCCTTCTGAGGTAATTATCAAAATAAACTTTTTCAACAGGCTAATAATACATTTGAAAATAAAATAACAATAAGGAATGAATCAAACAGTCAAGCCTTGAAGTGGCAAGAGAAAGTGCATGGGGGGTTGAGGTGGGCTTGTATATTGTTGCGTCCCAGAAGAGTTAGTGCTGCAAGGGGTTATGGTTATTTGTTCTGTTGTGTTTATCTTGTGTTACGGTGTTTCGGATGTTCTCCTGAAATGTGTTTGTCATTCTTGTTTGGTGTGGGTTCACAGTGTGGTGCATATTTGTAACAGTGTGAAAGTTGTTTATATGGCCACCCTTGGCTGTTGACCAAATATGCCTTGCATTTACTTGTGTCTGTGTGTAAAAGCCGCATATATTATGTGACTGGGCCGGCACGCTGTTGGTATGGAGGAAAAGCGGACGTGGACGACAGGTTGTGGAGGACGCTTGAGGCAGTGCCTTTAAGGCCTGCCCTCAATATTGTTGTCCGGGTGGAAATCGGGAGAAATTGTGGCAAATGGATGGCTCGGGAGATTTTCAGGAGGGGCACTGAACTTTGGGAGTCCCCCGGGAAAATGGGGAGGGTTGGCAAGTATGAGAATTTGCGGTGTTACAGCGTGGGGGTGTATAATACCAGCGGGCCAGCTCAAATGTTAAATTGATTTTGCCTCAAGGGCCAAATAAAATTATACGGCAGGCCAAATTTGGCCAACAGGCCAGAGTTTGACACCTATGATCTACATCAACAATATGATTTGTCTGAGTGGCTAGACAGGACATATTTAAGAGGGAAAAAAAAAGAGATTTTTGATTTTTTGGGGATCAATTAAGAATCGTTATAAGACTCGGCATTCACTAGATTGAAATGTTATTCAGTAAAATAAAATTTCTTCACATTCATAGTGAAGTATGTAGGCTTGTTTTGGTGTGAACCACAAACAGACCAAATGTAAACAATAAGGTTCATTTAATAGGGGTAACATACAATGATTGATGACAAGTAGTTTGCAGACATGCCATTAATGGTTGGGTGAGCTTCACAATACCAATATTGGAACCTTGAGTATTGGCCATTATTCATTCCATTTGATATCAGCAGGAATCATACAGAACATACTTGCATTGTTTAGGAGTGTGGAATATTTGAAAAGGTTTGATTAAGTGAAATGAGAACAATGTTAGGTACAGTATGAAAAACACCTAACCATTTATTAATAACTGTCTGGAATGGACTCATTCTGTCTTTAAGTTGAAGTGGAGTAGTAATTGCTTTTTTGTTTCCCCCAGTGGCCACATTAACTCATAAAGTCAAGCTCATGACACTGTTAGTTGAATGATACAGACACGTTTGTTACTTGATACTTTCTAATAATCTTGGAGACTTTGTATGTGTAAGTAATATGCAACTATATTTATTTGTTACTCTAAAAATGTGCTGTTTTACATTGCAATATTGTTCAATTACTTATGTCTAGCTTGTGTGCTATTGTCTGCTATGCTGTGGTGTAGCTTCTAGCTCCTAGTCCTAGTTCAGGGGCGCTCACACTTTTTCTGCAGGCAAGCTACTTTTCAATTGACCAAGTCGAGGAGATCTACCTCATTCCTATTTATAATTTATATTTATTTATTTATGAAAGAGACATTTTTGTTAACAAGTTAATGGTGTTTAATGATAATACAAACATGTTTAACACACATAGATTCCTTTCTTTCATGAAGACAAGAATATAAGTTGGTGTATTTGATTCTGATGACTTGCATTGATTGGAATTAGACAGTGGTGTTGATAACGTCCGCATTTTCAAATGGAGGAAAAAAAAAGTTCTCCTTTCTGTCCAATACCACATGAAAGTGGTTGGATTTGGCATCTCATTTGTCCAACTTGCATACTCGTTTTTAAACACTTTGTTATGAGAGTAGCATATGTGTGTGGCCCTTTAATGTCTGGCAGCAGGTGAGTGACGTCAGTGACTGTGCGGGTGGGCAAGCAAGTGAGAAAGCGGTCGCTGAGGGCGGGGGAGAAATACATTGGCATCAAACTCCGTAGCTTGCTAGCTTGTGCACGCTAGCTTTCTGAGACTCTTATTTTGTTAGCACAGGGAGGATGAAACAGGTCTTTTATGGTGAAGACAGGAACTGTGCTGTCGGTCTTTAGAGTTTTGACAGTAGGTACGGAGTCTCTAGAAATAAAATGTGTTTCTCTGCGTCCGCCCTGTTAGTGATTTTTTTTCTTAAATATGAGCTCGCAGCAGCCAGCGTCATCTCACAAGATCCTCGGGTGCCGAGAATGTCAAACAACTGACGAAAGTGAAGTCTTGGTATGATTGATGATTGCTAATTTTTATGTCCATTTCTTAATGCCTGGCTTGAGATCGACTGACACACCCTCCGAGATCGACCAGTCGATCGCGATCGACGTAATGGGCACCCCTGTCCTAGTTTATAGGTTAGCATGTTTACCTCTGTTTTGTGATTTTTGGAAGTTAACGACCTTAACTGGTTGAGAAGCTTCCATCCATCCATCCATTTTCTACCGCTTGTCCCCTTTGGTGTCGCGGGGGGTGCTTTGCACAAGTAAACACTTGACTGGACTGCTTGTACCGGAGCTTATATTGTAGAATTTACATGCAAGTTGATATAATCAAATAATTGTTTTTTTTTGGTAGTGGACTGATATCCGATATCAATTTTGGATCAGGACAGTCCGGGTGAGTTTGAAAGAGGTCAGTATGAACATTTATTACATTTTCGATGGGCCAAGTTTGGCCCCTTGGCCCCACTTTAGGCAATACTGGTCTACAAAAATATAACAACCAATACCGGTTTCGATCCCGTAGCATTGCAACAACGTGGCATTTTAGCTTTCAATAAGCAAATGCAATGCTAAAGCCACCTTTGTTGCCCATTTACATAGACAAAGTAAAGAAGGTGTTAAAATCTATTGTGCACATTCTTATAGAGAAACTGCACATTTTTTTGGGAAGTTTGCCAATTGTTCACAATCATAATGAGAGACAAGCAGGCGAACATTTTTTTTTTAATTTGCATTATGACATCTAAACATTGTCTTGTTCTAGGTGGCTAGCAATGCAGCAAATGTTAGCCACCAATTCTGCCTCTAAAACACCTTAAAAATGCTTTCAAAAACTTTCAACAATATTTAATGTACGTTCTGTAACGTGTATTGTAACCAAACTGTAGCAACATTGTTATTGTCAAAGCAAACACTAAGGAACTTTTTCTCTAGCACCTTGCGAGGGCATGCTTCGGCATTAGCATCAATAGCTGAATAGCTTTTGAGTTCGCAATGCACAACACAATGCAATAGGACACCAATCTGTACTGACAGAAAAACATAAAATTATATTACAGTATCTGTAAAGTATTATTTCATGTTTTTTTTGTACACGACTAGCTTGACAGCGTATATACTGTAGTTGTACTAACAAGCATGATCATGATACATTTTACCGTGACTCACTTGATGGACAGTTGCCCGATTGGTCCAGCTGGCTGGCGACAATTTTTTCCAGATTATTTTGGGTAAGCACACCATTAGTGTCGGCATAGCATGGCTCCAAGTTCCACATTAACAATGTCAAGTCCCGCCAACTTCACTCTCTCCCACTCCGTCTGCTCCAGCGTCTCACTCATCCTTCGTGCTGGCTTCTAAAAACAGCAGCGTCCTCCGTATATTCAGCTTAAAAAAAATAAGGTTTTGAATCCTCATTTGTCCAAAAACAGTGGTCATTGTTGTTTGTTACCAAGTCTGCCAATATTAGAACAAACTCGTTTGTTTCCTGAAGTAGGAACACACATTTGCTGCCAGAAGTCTGTTGCTACAGAAATTAAAATACATGCACTGAAGAAATAAGTTCCGGTAATGCTAAAAACCGCTAAATGGTGAAAAAAAAAAAAAAAAGCAAATATTGTACATATTACATATTGTTATGAAGGTGTCTATCACTACATTTTATTATGTACTTACAGTGTGTATATAAAACATATTACATATTGTTATGAATGGGTCTGTTACTAAATTAAACATATACTTGCAGTGTGTATATTGTACATATTACATATTGTTATGAAGATGTCTGTTACTACATTATATATATACTTGCAGTGTTTATATAAAACATATTACATGTTGTTAACTTACTCAGTGGCATACTGGTTAGAGTGTCCGCCCTGAGATCGGTAGGTTGTGAGTTCAAACCCCGACCGAGTCATACTAAAGACTATAAAAAAATGGGACCCTTTACCTCCCTGCTTGACACTCAGCATCTAGGGTTGGAATTGGTGGTTAAATCACCAAAAATGATTCCCGGGCGTGGCCACCGCAACTGCTCACTGCTCCGCTCACCTCCCAGGGGGTGATCAAGGGTGATTGGTCAAATGCAGAGAATAATTTCGCCACTCCTAGTGTGTGTGTGACAATATATAACATTGATGGAGGGTTTTAACATTGTTGTAGAGGGCTTTGAAGGCTACTACGGTGACTCCCGGTAGCCGCATCTTGCAAGCATTTTTTTATAATTCTTAAAACTCCTAAAAATAAAAAACGTGTTGTCGCTCATAATGATTGTGAACGATAGGCAAGTTTTTCTTTTTTAAAGTGCAGTCTCCGTTTAAGAATGTTTTAAGTAAATCCTAAAAGTTTATTTTTTTCCACGTGTACACATTTTTTTATCCACTTAGTAACTGTAACCACACGTAAAAGCAGCAGACCTGGGTCTTGCTCACTGGTCATGGTCCCCATCGACACATCAGTGACGTTCTCTGGGTTGAGGTGAACGATAGCGTCAGAGATCCTGTCCAGTGACATGAGGGCCTCAGCAGCATAGAGGTGACCGAGGAACCTCAACACATAGATATACACATAGATAAACACATTGATTCAAAAGAGTATGGACTCTGAGGTCAAGAATCACTCATCAAAAAGTCAAATTCAAGGTCTGGAGAAAGAGCAGCAAAACTTACTTGAGGGATCCTGACAGCTTGGTTTGATGGAGCAGTTTCTCAGCATGGTTTAAAGCCATCAGGTTATCTCCCAGTGCTAATGCAACATAGGCACTGCATGCCAAGATGGAGCACCTGCACACCAAACATAGGGTCAACAACTGCCTGAAAAGCCTCTCGATGTTGAGGTCCAGGTCTATTTACCTGAGGTTTTCTACTTCCTGTTTCCTGAGAGGAGACGATGGCACTGCTGAGAGTAACTTGTCTGCTTCCTGACCTTTACCACTGCAAAAGATAAGAGCACACTTTAGGAGCTGTGCCTCACAATACACATAAATAAACATTTACCCAAACTATTAGCTTTCCTAAACAGAAGGGTAAGTATTAGGGGTATTTTTTTTAAACATTTGTTTATTTAAATTTTTTAGACAGACATTTAACATAAATACTGTACAGTACGATACAAATTAAATGTACTTTTTCCCCCCAACCCTAAAAACAAAATCAGTCAAATTTAAGTAAATATTAATACGAAGCCACAATTAACTGCACTTTGATTTTGCCTCAATACGGTTCAACAGTACACAAAAGCAAACAAAAAACTCATCAATCAACCACAGTTTAACCACGTCTCAATTGGGGCCAAACTGGGGATCCCTCTCTTCTACATCACGTCTTGGAAACCAACCCACACTTCTCGAAACCTCACAGAACAATCACCAAATGTCAACCTAATTTCCTCCAGTTTGAGAAATTACAAAACATCTTTAATCCAGCGGATGTGGCAAAGAGGCACATTTGCGTTCCAATTTAGTACAATGAGTCTTCTCGCCAATAACGTACTGAATGCTATAAGATTCTTTTTGAATTTCCTAAGAGAAGATGACAGAGGCTTAATTTTTTCATTAATTACCATAGGCAAATAGTTAGAAAAAATTCAGTTTTATAACTGCACAGGGACGGACAAAGCCAAAATATATGTATGAAGTTAGTTGGAGACTGTTGACACCGATCACAAAATACGTGATCGGTGTCTGTCATACATCTTAGCCAGTCGGACCTTGGTATAAGTGTGATGTATTAGCGTGTTTAGCACAAATACAAGACTTCCATCCATCCATTTTCTACCGCTTATTCCCTTTTTGGGGAATACAAGACTTTTGGACTCTAATTCAAATCTCTGTGCCGCTCGCCTCAGACAGGGTCGCTCCAAAGTCACCCTCCCAAAGTGACTTGATCAAATTTAGAGACTAAGGATGTAAATGAAAAAATTGGTTATAAATACGTGCAATTGATCCTTTTAAAATTGCGCCCTGAAGTAAAGGGGAATACCAAATAAGTGATATACTGAGGGGCCCCACCATGCATCGCACGGAAAGCACGGAAAGTTAAGATTAAAATCTTAAACTCAATGCGGAATTTGACTGGAAGCCAATGAAGAGTTGGTAGAATGGGGATAATCTGGGCAGTTCTGGGTGCACCGGACAAAAGTCTGGCAGCCGTATTCTGTACAGTCTGAAGTCTCTTTTGAGGTGCGTTGTTCAAAAGTGTGAAAACAGAACTGAACGTGTAAACCAGTGGTTCTCAACTATATTTCACTGATGTACCCCCTGTGAAAATGTTTTTAATTCAAGTACCCCCTAATCAGAGCAAAGCATTTTTGGTTGGAAAAAAAAGAGATGAAGTAAAATACAGCACTATGTCATCACTTTCTGATTTATTAAATTGTACAAGAGTGCAAAATATTGCTCATTTGTAGTGGTCTTTCTTGAACTATTTGAAAAAAAAGATATAAAAATAACTAAAAACTTGTTGAAAAATAAACAAGTGATTCAATTATAAATAAAAATTTCTACACATAGAAGTAATCAACTTAAAGTGCCCTCTTTGGGGATTGTAATAGAGATCCATCTGGATTCATGAACTTAATTCAAAACATTTATTCACAAAAAAAGAAATCTTTAACATTAATATTTATGGGAGATGTCCACATAAAATCTAGTTGTCAACACTGAATATGGCATTGTTGCATTTATTTTCACAGTTTATGAACTTACATTCATATTTTTTGGAAGTATTATTCAATAAATATATTTATAAAGGATTTTGGAATTGTTGCTATTTTTTAGAATCATCATCATCAGCCGTTGTCAGTCCACTGCTGGACGAAAGCCTCAGCATGTTTCTGCCATTTGGCGTACTTTTCATGCTGGTTATTAGCCTGCACCTTCCACGCTGGCTTGGTGCGGGTTGGAAGGGGTATTTTAAATCAGTGATCCTTTTCCTAGACTAATTGCCTTACTGGGCTGTTGAACTTAGTCTGTCCTCTTTGTTGTCCGCGCCCCATTTACCCAGGGACCCGCTCAGCTTTATGGTGCTGACCGCCCGCCAGTCACAAGAGAAGGTGCAAACGGTTCTTTGTGTGCATTTTATAGACGTTAGTTGGGACTCAGTAACCCCACACACAACCTCCCATCTCATGCCTGGATGTAGTTTAACGTCATACCCAGGACACTTTTTAGAATATTTTTAAAAAAATCTCACATACCCCTTGGCATACCTTCAAGGACCCCCAGGGGTACGCATACCCCCATTTGAGAACCACTGCTGTAAATGATCCGTTTATAGATCTGTTTTCGACAGCAAATTTCTCACTTTATAGATATTTCTCAGGTAAAAAAAACAGTTTTTAGTCAGTTGACGACAAAGATTTTGACTGATCAAACACAAGCCCAAGATTTCTGAGGCTTATCTTAACAGACGCACCAAGGGAATTCTTGATTAGGGAGATCTTTTCATCTGGAACAATGATCACAGTTTCCGTTTTGTTAGAATTTATCTGAAGGTAATTTGAGGACAACCAGTTTTTTGATACACAATAAACAATAGATATTCCAGAATCTCCCCAAAAAAAGTGAAACTCTGAATCATTGAATGAGCAATACAGTTGAATATCATCTGCATACAAATGATAAACGTTTTCAAAACTATGGATCAACCGACCAAGAGGTAACAAAAATAAAACTGATAAAGTTTGATTGATTGAAGCAGATGGTAACAAGAAACAGTGGAGTTTTTGTGGCCTAGTAAAATCCGGGAAATTAGTTTAAAGTATGTTACCAGTCTGTCCCTAGTTGGTACCTTACCACTGTATTTTCAAAGATTTCTTTACCTATCATTCTTTTTGCGTCACATCTGAATGTGTGTTTGTTGTGTGTCCTGACCTGCAGGCGTCACTGTTTTCGCTGCCACTCTCAGTGCTTCCTGACTGACTGGAACTCTTGGAGCTGTTCTCTGTCTTTGCATCCGGCTGTTGGTGTTCCGGCAACAGCAAGAGAGCATTCCTTAAGCAGATGGCTGCAAACTCCATGCTGGCTACCGGGATGGCTGCTGATTGGCCCTCACTGCACCAACATACGGCACAATCAGAAGAGTGGCTCCGAATTACAAAACAAGTTCAGTGCTCAACAGTCATTCAGAAAAATATTGAATCCTCTCTTTAGCTTGTAATCCAGTTGGTTGTCGGACATATTTTGAATTCTGCTATATGATGTAGTGAGGGTAAGGACTCACCTGTAAATAGTGTTCTGCATGGACTGGGATGCCAAAACAATCTTGCGATGGTAACCCTGTCCGACAATTGACTGAACTATACCTTTTTTACATGGCAAACCTTTGTTTTCCTGTTCAGAACCCTGCACGCAAACAAGAAAAAAACAATACAAACCACTTGACAACTAGAGACTGTTAAATTTTTTAAATAAAAATGTCAAGGTGTGTGACTGACTTACCCCCTTATTAGCAGAGATGCAACACTCTGCAAGTCGCAGCCACAGCCGTGGGTTTGAATGGTAAACCTGCACGGCCTCAATCAGACACTCGAAGGCGGCCAAAGGCCTGCCAATGTGCAGCAACTGAATGCCACAGTTGTAGAGAAGCTCGTAGCGTTTGTTGGCTAGGAGAGCACACATGGGGATACCTGTGAATTTTTTGGCTAGAGCGAGAAAGAGAAATAAATGGAATTAAGTTGTCATACTGCACAGTTCTGTTGTTGCACTTACAAAGCTAACACATGAACCAAAAGGGCAGAAAAGTTGTGTACGTTGTTTTCCACGACGAGTAAGTTAAACAACTTAACTTGAGCAAACTTTGTACTTGGCATTCTTGGGAACATGCAGGCCAAGCAGCACACGTTAAGTGAGGTGAAACATAGATATTGATCCTTTGCAATGGAAGTGAGTTTTTTAGTAAATAAAACCACTGGTGTTCTGTATTTATAGATTTTTTGATTTTAGAAGTTGACTCAATCATTGCATTAATCGTCACATCAAATTGTGTGGAAAGCTGTTTTGAATTACACTGACAGATATCATTTGTTCATTAAATCTCATATCAAATGTGTTCGTCAACACGAGTCGTGAGTGTAAAATAAATCTATCGCCGTGATAGCAGAAACTAAACTCTATAATGCGCATAAATGTATGGCAACCTCTATTGCTATGAATTGTATTTGATCATCACTAACTATAATAAATAGGGATCTAATGGTATCATAAGTATCACAGTATTTTATTCTAAACTACATTTCCCAGAATTCTCTACGTAGCGCGGGACGGCAAAGTGGGGACGTTGAATGCCGTGAGCAGGAAGTGAAGTGTGTTCATACTCATAGATAACATGAAGTGTTTTTTTGGACATTAAATGTGTTCATAACTGGTTGAGTTATGTTGCTAACAAACAGACAAACAAGCCCAGGCCAAAACATAACCTCTTTGGTAAGAAAGTCTGCGTTCTACAAATCGTTTCGAACGTTTTAAGGCGACACAGGGCCGCACGGCCAGAAATCATAAAAAAAAAAAAAAAAAAAAAGTCCCACGCAAGAAAAACGTGTAAACTAAAAAGCTACTATTTTTATGCTGCTTGTCTGTCGTTGTTGCGGGGAGCTGGAACCTATTCCAGCTGCACTTTGGCGGAAGGCAGAGCTGGACAAGTTGCACAGAAAAGATTTTTGACAGCAACGAAGCCAAACATCAGTTTGTGAGGTTTTTTTAATTGATTGAAACTTTTGTTAGTAAATTGCACAGTACAGTACAGATTCTGTACAATTGACCACTAAATGGTAACACTTGAATAATTTTTCAAGTCCACGTTAATCAATAAATGGTACAAATATATACTATCAGCATAAGACAGTCATCACACAATATTTCGGTATTTACACTATTAAAAGTTAGAATGTTAGTTAATTTTTCTGAGAAACAACATTTTCCAGACTGATATGAAAAATGACCACTCTAGAGGACACTGTTTCCCATACTGTATAGTTTGAAAGACACTGAACTGTACATTGTTTTACACTTTAAAGACATCAACTGTGAGTTATTATTTTAAATATGTCGATGTTCCTGAACAATTATTTGCACTTAGAAACACTTGTTTGCAGTAATAAATATGTTTGTGTTCAATTATAGTAATTTATTGTAGCATTTCTGACACTTCATTTTACACACTAAAACATTTTAAACAAGCTTTTTTTTTTAACCTATACTGCAATAATATCGCTCTGTGGCCTTAATACCGTGATATCATATCGTGATATTTTAAAAAGTCATAGTCACATCCCTAATAATAAACAAACAAAAAACAATAATGAAGTAAATGGAAACTTGTATTTTTATAAATTGTATTTGATCAATACTAACTATAATAAACAAACAATAATCATGTTATCAATTGATTATGTGGGTTTAAGTTAGCTGGATATGACAAAGACATGTCTTCTGCGCTGAGTTGTTACTTTGTTTCATGTTTTTTTTGTAATTTGGGGTGTCTCGATAGCTTTTGCTTTTTGTAGTCAGCAACAAGCTTCTACATTATCTGTTATTTTATTCACAATTATCATTTATAATTCCGAAATTGTAACTGAGGGTCTTGTTAAGATGACTATTGGGTTTGATTTTGAAAATCATTCAATCTGTTTTATGTTTTGTTCCCCTACAGACCTTAATGAGGAAAAAATGCGCAGTACTGACACTGCAAAATCGTGGTTGTTCAATTTAGGCACAGTTTTGACTTTCATAGCCATGGTTTCAAACTTTTGAACAGCCTGTTTTGAGTTTGTTTTTGCAATTTTGATGCTGGACTGGCAGTCTGGTTAAAATCCAAAAGCCCAAACTCTGAATATTAAAAATACATGTCTGAAGGTGTTTTTTGAGGCAAGCAGAATAGTGAAGTAAAACCTTAATTATTGTCTGAGAAAAAGAGGAGACAATTGTGCTGCTTTGACTAACCTTGCCCATTACCGCCGTCTCCGAGCTGTGCACACGTGTGGTCATTCTCTTGTAAAGCCTTCTTGAAGTAGAAAATGCCGAGGTTATGTTTCCCCATTGCAAAGTGGATGCAGCCAAGATTGTTCCAGAACATACACCGCATGCATTCGCCTAAGAAGGGGACAGGACACAATTCAAAAGCTGTAAGGTCCTGAAGCATTGAAGCTGCATTGATGCTCAGCGACAGTTTAAATTATTTTCAAAGTATTCGCTGATCAGACAAAGACATTAGGAGAGGAAGAACATTTGTCACCTGTCTTGATGGGTCCGGGGTGTTCTGTTATGTTTGAGCTGTTGAGCAGCTTTACTGCTTTCCGGTAGTTTCCTCTCAGATATTCAAAGTTACTCTTGAGGAATAGTGAAGGCGTAGACTGAAAGGGAACAGAAGCTTAAGTTAATGCAAGTTCAGTTTTCTGTCTTTTTCTGGAATTATTTTGTAAGTTTACACCCATACAAAGACATGAAAAATCCATAATGTATTTAATGAGAGGCCAAAAGTATTCTAAGACTAACCACACAGTCCAGTTGCGATCGATTGAATGCACTGAGATCAACAAAAAGGTTGGTGAGAAAGTGAGAACCTTACTGCTAAATAAGACACATCAACATTCTGAAGTTCAACAGTTTAAAATCAACACCTGAGGGACTCGCACAAGACTACCAGGAGAACGTGATGTGGTCACGTGACATCAAAATGTAGGGGTTTGGCATCCATTGAACTGACGTGATGGTTTGCAGAGAAATATGGAATATAAATCAAACATCATCACACCTACTAGCAGACACGGCAGTGCACGTGTTCTGTACGGGGAATCTTACAGATCTTGGAATTTGAAAATGATCTGAGACTTCAGGTTGTCAAAAGTGCATTGCCATTTAGATGTGATGGAATCTGGTGACCACCTAGAGCAGGGGTGTCATACAGTTTTTTTTTTAGGGCCACATCGCGGTTATGGCTGACCTTGGAGGGCCGCTTGGAACAGTGGATAATATATGAATATACATATAAAAGGATTCGCCTCATGATATTGTTTCATGTATTTTTATGTGCACTGTAAAACCTTTTTTTTTTTTTTTATCTAGATTATGTGGTAAAAACATGGCAGCTCAGTTGCAAACATTTTATTTTCGGTGGTTTTTACACCATATTACTGTAAATGGTGTTCACTGTTTTTCACTGTATTTTTTTTTTTAAATCATAAAATCTCATATTTTTACAGTGTGCCATTTGATGGATAACTTGCCTTGAAATCGTAAGTCTAGCAGATTTTTAAGTATTAATATTTTAACAACAAAATAACATTTGGAATGTATGATCATATATATTTGTGGCATTATTACATATTCAAGTTTAAAACCTATGCAAGTGGCATTAAATATAGATTTTTTTGTCAACATGGAGATATATGGAAAGGTAAAGTACTTTATTGACACGTATGATTTCCAGGCCTTTGAGGGACAAAACAAATGATCTGGCCCTCGGGCCTTGACATTGACACCTGTAACTTGGAAGAACCGCCTGATGGCTGCGCTTGTATACCAACAATTAGGGATTTCTCTACATGTACTTGATCGTACTGCGACGCCACGGCAACATAAAAGCCGCCACAATAAGGGTTTTTTACATTTAAACAAATGAAAGTGACACACTATCTGAATGGATATATAGAGACTATCATAGGGTTTCCCCTAGATTGTCAAGATACCTGTGGCAGTGGGGGCATGGTCACATGACCTCATCTTATATTTGGCTTGATGATTGATTTTCTTTATTAAGGCTTTAAAAATGTTTCCATACATTTGAAAACAAATCTGTGTTATTATTAATAAGTATTAATACATATTTTATATGATATTGTTTTGCTCTATTTTCAATTGTTGCTTCTTATGGTACAAGGTAATTTGTTGAGAATGTCGATTTTTTTAGCATAAAATTGGCAATAAAAGTTAAAAATAGCGAGCGTCGGTTGTTTGACTTCTTCTGGGGGCTACAATACATTATATTAGTTTAATTGTTTTTTACGTAAAACAAAATTATTTTAAAGGTTTGGCGGCTCAGATTTTGCCATGGCAGTCTGCCACGTTTAGTTACATTAAGGGGAAACCCTGTATTATATACATTGTATTGACTATTGAATCATTGAAATTTCAGCCAACGAAATACTTTTATCACCAGGACAGCACTGCCGAAACAGGATGTTGTGATTCAAGTCAGCTTGTCTGTGATACGGAAGGACTTTAATACTAGCGGAAATTCTTGTCCCGAAGTTGCCAACTTCCCTTACCTGCCTTGTTCTAACATGCCGAGGGTCGTTCATTTTGGAGACCTGCTGCAGACATCGGTTTACAGGAGTGGCAATTGCGAGGGAAGTTCATCTTCTGCTAATATATATAAAAAGTGGTCAAATATTTACTTTTGAGTTTCAATTGCATGGACTAAATTTGTGCTAGAATGCATTTAACTTTTGTTCGAAATCAACTACTTTCGCGACAGCTCTCGCAAGTTTCTTCTCATTCATTCTCGCAGTGTCATTGTGCATTAAACAGTGTTGAAGCCGAGTATCCATTGACTTCAATGGGGGAGCATAGAGTGGGTTTTTCTACTGTTGCCAAACTAGACAAATATTGCTATGGGTTTTGTCCCGCCAACGGATGCTGAGCGTCTCTGGAAGTGAATGATAAGTGGGCTCGGCTTTGGCTGGCCTGGACGCTGGGCTTCCGCATGGTGATTGGACAATCTGTCTGAATCCTTTCTTGATTGACAGCAAAATGAGCGAAGCAGAGATCTTGAAATATAAATGACTGCCAGTGCATTTTTCAACTTTCATTTCGTTGTTCTGTGATGATACTTTACAATCCTGTAAGTGATGGTTTTTTTGGGGAAAAATCTAGCATACCGTATGTATATTTTTTATCTGTTATTGTAGACTGTATGCCAGTTTTGGAGAGTAGCTGAAAATGAGCTTCTTCCACTTGAAAGACCAGCAGACGCCACTAGTATATATCCTGTGTTACATTGTACAATAAGCAGCAACACAGAAAAAAAGTATATAATTTTGAAAACATATATGTTGATACAAGTTACTAATTACACAAAATAGTTTTTAAATATATGCACAAAACTTTATTTAGCCCTTTAAAAGAAAATATGAAATTATGCAAATTATATGATGACGTCATGTGGCCACACTTCTCGTCAAGCCCCATTGCCACAAGTATATTGGCAAGCTGGGGGCAACCCTGATAACACAAAATTACATTTAGCATGTAGGTCTAGTGCTGCAAACAGGAAGTTTCAAGATTTGTTTTGTTTGTTTTGTCTCTGTTAAAACAAAGCTACCAAAACATTATGGACTTTTCGTGTCTTTGTATAAAATCAGCCTCTGTGGTTGAAAATAGTTAGCTCAAAGTGTACACTGGAGATACCAAAAGAGACTCACATTTCCTGCCGTGTTCATCACGGACTTGATCTCCCTTTTACATGCCTTGGAGGATTTCATCTGGATGTAGGCCCTCACTTTGTACTGGTAAAAGAATAGCCAACAAATCATGTAGAGTAGCCATAGCACCAACAGTGCAGTTCCATCTCCTCTAACATACCTGGTGCATCTTCGATTTAGCTGCCTCAATCATGGCTGAGAACTCCGCCTTCTGGTTGCCCCCGTTTCTGTTGTTCTGAAAATAAACAATAGAGTTAATACGTGCTGTGTTTTTGTTTGCACACCCATTACGCTCAATTAGTCAGGGAATTCCTCATTAAGAATCATCTCAGTAGTGTGGATTTGACTTGAATATGCTGTGCACTACTTTCCTGCAATCAGCAGAGGCGCTGTTGATTCAACTAGTTTGGTATCCAGCTGGTAAGTTGAGCTATTATTACATGATTCTACTTCAACTATTTAATTCATAAATCAAAAACTTGTGAGAAACATTTTCTTTGCCCATAATATTTGAAATACAAGGGCACCTGCATATTTGGAGAGTTTTGGTGATGAAATAAATGTTTGTTTTTTTTATTTAATGAATTTATTTAATCACTTCATAAATTAAGTAAGTAACATGTATTTGTACAGCACTTTTCACAGACAAAAAAGGCACAAAGTGCTGCACAACAAAGTTAAATATTAGATATCACACCAAATATAAAAGGCCAATATACAATATATAACAGAATATAAAATAATATAAAAAGACAGCAAGAATACACAATATAAAAACAAAATAAAGACAAAATGAAAATCATAGCAGCCCAAAAGTAGGTAATTAAGAGCATGCGCAAATAAATGAGTCCGAGGATGCTTTTGAAGATGTCAACAGAGTCAATAGAGCACAATGAGGGCGTAAGACTGGTCCAATGCATGGGAGCAACAGTCTGGAACGATCAGTCACCTATGGTCCAAAAACAAGTGTGTGGGACCTTCAGCAGATTTTGACCCACAGACCTCAGAGCCCCAGTTGGGGTGTAAGGCTGGATCAGATCATTGAGGTGGTAAGGAGCCTGACCAAGCAAGGCTCTGAAGGCTTGAACCAGAATTTTGAACTTGATCTTCAGGACACTGGAAGCTGATGAAGTTATTTTAGAAATTAGGAAATGTGGGTCAGAATTCTTGCTGCAGAGTTTTGCACAAATGACAGTCAAGATAGCTCCTTCTTGTTCAGATATTAAAACAGACTGTTACAACAGTCTAAACATGAGGACACCAAAGCATAAATGATAAGCTCCAAATCAGTCTGACACAATGACATGTCTTTTCCCCAGTTTCTGAGGCTTTGTTTAGTGGATTGGCCTATCCATCCATCCATTTTCTACTGCTTATTCCCTTTGAGGTCGCGGGGGGCGCTGGTCCCTATCGCAGCTATAATCCGGCAGATGTTGGTGTACACCCTGGAGGAGTCGCCACCTCATCGCAGGGCCAACACAGATAGACAGACAACATTCACACTCAAATTCACACAATAGGGCCAATTTAGTGTTGCCAATCAACCTATCCCCAGGTGCGTGTCTTTGGAAATGGGAGGAAGCCGGAGTACCCGAAGGAAACCCACGCAGTCACGGGGAGGACATGCAAACTCCACACGGATTGGCCTAAATCACTTGAATAGTGTTTAATCCCTGGATTTGAATCATCAGGTGCAATGACCAGTGTTTCTGTTATCAGTTAGCCATTGTTTTATGTCCACCAAAGAATGAAGCAAGGAGTTGAACTTTTGAATCTCAGACGGCTTAAAAGTGCAGTAGAGCTGGATATCATCATCATAATATATAAACATAATATATTATGTATATATTTATATTATTATTGTGCTCCATTGAGTATTATATTACATATATGTGTGTGTATATACATTACATACACATGTATGCATAGATATATATAAATATATATACATATATAAACACACACACACACGTACAGTATATATATATACTATATATATATATATATATATATATACATATACATACATACATACATATACACACACAGTTGGGCAAAAAAGTATTTTCATCATAAGTACACTTCAACTGTGAGAGACAGAATGTGAAAAAAACATCCAGGAATTCACATTGTAGGAATTTTAAAGAATTTATTTGTAAATTATGGTGGAAAATAAGTATTTGGTCAACCATTCAAAGCTCTCACTGATGGAAGGAGGTTTTGGCTCAAAAATTCACGATACATAGCCCCATTAATTCTTTCCTTAACACAGACCAACCGTCCTGTCCCCTTATCAGAAAAACAGCCCCAAAGCATGATGTTTACACCCCCGTGCTTCACAGTAGGTATGGTGTTCTTGGGATGCAACTCAGTATTCTTCTTCCTCCAAACATGAAGAGTTGAGATTATACCAAAACGTTCTATTTTGGTTTCATCTGACCACATGACGTTTTCCTAATCCTCTGATGTATCATCCATGTATCCATTTTGGTATAAACTCAACTCGTCGTGTTTGGAGGAAGAAGAATACTGAGTTGCATCCCAAGAACACCATACCTATTGTGAAGCATGGGGGTGGAAACATCATGCTTTGGGGCTGTTTTTCTGCTAAGGGGACAGGACGATTGATCCATGTTAAGGAAAGAATGAATGGGGCCATGTATCGTGAGATTTTGAGCCAAAACCTCCTTCCATCAGTGAGAGCTTTGAATGGTTGACCAAATATTTAGTTTCCACCATAATTTACAAATAAATTATTCAAAATTCGTACAATGTGGATTCCTGGATTTTTTTTCACACTCTGTCTCTCACAGTTGAAGTGTACCTATGATGAAAATTACAGACCTCTGTCATCATTTTAAGTGGGAGAACTTGCACAATCGGTGGCGGACTAAATACTTTTTTGCCCCACTGTATACATATACATATATCAAAAAGTTTGACCACCCCAGATGTAGACATTTTTGGAACCGAAATGAATGACAAAAGTATCAACACAGATGTGAGCACTGGTTACCTCTCCTTTGCCGTTCTTGTTGCTTCCTTGTACAGACAATTTATCCAGCACAGCCAACAGGTGCAGGGCCTTTTCTGGCTGGAAGGTGAGCAGGTACAAATCCACCAGCAGAAAATACACGGCTTGGGAAAACTTCTCTTCTAGGGCAAATACAACAATGACTGCATGCCACACTGGATGGTTACATTTTAAAAACAATCAAAGCATGATATCACAAACATACCAAACGGTTCCAGAAACTGATACAGCTTCTCTCCGATGGAAATGGCTTCAGAGTATTGACGCATATGATAGTGGACAATGGCTTGGTTGTAGTACAAAAAACTATTTTCCACATCATCCAGCCCATCACTGTCTTCTGTTGCTGTGTGAACCTGCATTGAAGTCATAGTGATTAAGAAAAATGTTGACATTTCACTCTAAATGAACCACATGAGCCATCAACAGTTACCTGGTTCCTCATCGCCATTAGGCTTTGCTTCAGAGTTCCTGTGGTAGTTTGACCGCTTTTATAAAACTCTACAACAGCTTTATTCAGGGCAATCTTGTAGTCTTCTTTGTTCAGGTCATGCAAGGCTTCAAGGTGTCGTAGAGCCTCGTTGTACTTACCAGCCTGAGGATACAGTGTTGACATGTTTATTTTCATTACACTCAAAATGAGAGCTGTTCTGTTGCATAAGACAAAGGGTAGAATTTAACTACCATTTATCAGCCATGTCCACACAAACACAGATACTTAATAAACGCATACTTACATCTGCGTTTCCGCCTCTTGTCCACATGTAAACGCATACTTTTGTCCTTAAAAACGCAGACTTTTGCAAACACTGACCAAAGTGTAGCGTTCCAAAACTCTCCACTTAGTGTATGTGTGTAAACGGCACAGAGACTTGTACACCTCTGATGACATCACGGTTGTGCGCTGTTATTTCCAAAGCTCAACAAGACTGCCTTTGCTGGCTTTAAACGCACTATAAGAGGACTTATTGTATGTTTCAACGTAAGCATGCTGCTATTTTCACTCAACATTAACAAAGAAGACACATCAAAATGGGCTTTGCGACACTCCCGACAGCGCTAATGAGGGTCAGCTGTTTTGGATACAATCGCTGTCGAACTTCCACCTGATGGGACAACTTTGACCAGCTAGACTTTTTGCTTCGTGTCATAAGAAAGGTGCAAAATTAGCTTGTGTTTTTAGTCCTTATTTAACGACAAATCATGAAGTTAACTGACGTGTGTTGCTTCCATTTGTGTAGATGGATCCGGGCACGACCGTGCACAAGCGTAAAAAGTGACCACGCAACTAAAAAAACATGATTCAAGATCCTCCTTGCTAGTGTGCTGATGTTAAAGACAATTCAAACTTCATTGCACATATAATATATCACTTTCGATGATTATATGCTTTATAATTCCAACACAGTTTTGCAGAGGCACACACAGGTCCGTGCACTTTAGGTACTTAAACATGTAACAGTTTTTTTGGCTCCTTGTTAGTGTGTGCTGATTTTAGAAATAATGTACACTTCACTGTACATGTAACATATCCCCATGTTGCTTATTATACATGCTATAATTATATGAGTGTTGGGTTTCAGCAGCACAGGCGTGCATGCGTGTATTGAACACTGAAAAAAAGATTCATAATGTTCCTAGGACTCTGTGTAGGTGCAGGCTGGTTTTGCAGATATTGTACATGTCATTGTCTGTCTAGTTTATCAAAATAAACATTATAATAACAGAGGTGTAATGCCACCAAGTCAACTGTTGCAACTTTTTCCAGGCTTCTGATTGGAAAAATGTGCATGACAGCAGGTGTATGCGTTTGTGTGTAGACAGACAGTTTTGAAACTACACTTGTGTGGACGGGGATTGTTTTAACATCGGTTATGTTTTTTTGAAACTCTCATTTTTTGTGTCGACATGGCCTGAAATGACTTATTTCTTGCCCTTGGTTTTGGTCATATAAAAGTCAGTATTTTCAACTGGTGCACTCTAGCTCCAGGCACTGTATCAGTGGTGATTGCTCTGAGACTGCCTGCTAAAATGTCAAATTTGTTCAGTTGTGTTCACATTCCATGGACTATATATATGTGCTAGAACATGTTCAACTTTTGTTTATAATGAGCTACTCAGCACAGGCCACCGACGCAACTTTCTTCCCATTGATTGTGTTAGCGTCACAGTGCATTAAACACATGTGAAGCTCAGTGTGTATTGACTTGAATGGGGGACCATAGAGTGGGTTGTTCCACTGCAGACACACTACACAGCCATTGGATGAATACTTTGTTTTGTCCCGCCCTATCAGACGCTCGGCGTCTCTGGGGGTCTATGGGGCAGTGGACTGAGCTCAGCTGACCTGGATATTAGGCTTTCGCATGATGATTGGATGATCGATCTGAGGATAAATAAGTTTTGATTTGACAGCATGAGTCAGCGATATTGAAATACAGTATAAACCACTGCCAGAGCATTTTTCAACTTCCATTTTATTTTTCTGAGTGGATAGTTCCAATCCTCTTAGTGACTTTTCTTAGTTAAAAACGACTAGCAACAAATCTCGCGTCTTTTTATGATGTTAGTGGAAACTACATTGTTTAGAGACTCTGATTTCTGTTGTTTTTTCAGTTTCCGTCCCAAAGCACTCACAGGTGGTCACACTAGCCTTGTGCAGCAGCTTCAGCTAGCGAGCGCACAAGCAAGCTCCACATTATGGCATCAATTTGAATATTGTCGGCCAGAATTTGACAGTCATTTGAGAGTCTTCCTTACGAGGAGATTGCGAGAACACTCGTCAAGTTTCTTGAAAAGATACTTAGTATGTATGACAGGGACACAAAAAAGGAACAGAGGATACAATTTACGTATAAATAATGCATATGTAGGCCAAAGAAATGAGCTCCCCCTCCCTCAAAGATGAGCAGCCGCCACTGCCTCCTATATGTTGACATTACCCCACTGGGTACATTGTCAAGTACCGATACAAAGACAATCAGACTCCTCTCCCCAGCATCTTCGCGTCTTTTATTTAGCTGTGCTAAGCTGGGCTTTTATTTGGTTTTCTTTGTTGCTGCCGAGTACTACCTAGCTTGTCATGTCAGTTAGGTTCTATATTAGCACTGTAGGATGACATTTTTTTTCTCTGATTGTCTCACACACACTAGGTGTTGTGAAATTATCCTCTGCCTTCAGTTGCATGTAATTATACTGCCTATTAAAATATACATGTTTATGTTGTACAAAGATGCTGCTTTGGAATTCACAGGGCTATATCTGGGAGCTCAGGTACTAAATTTGGTGCAATTTACAAGTGTAAAGAGTGCTTGTATGACAATATTGAATTATTTAATATAGTTATGTACAAGGGTTGTCCCGATACTAATACTTTGGTGCAAGTACCAAAATATATTTCAATACTTTGATACTTTTCAAAATAAAGGGGACCACAAAAATATTTCATTATTGGCTTTATTTTAATAAAAAATGGTATTATACATTAAACATATGTTTCATATTGCAATCAAATAACTTATGCATGAAATAAGAAACCTTGTCTGTTAGTGGTAAGTAAGCAAACAAAGGCTTCTAACTTGTCTGCTGACGTATACAGTAACATATTGTGTCATTTCTCATTGTAATATTTTTGCAAAATTATTAATCTACTTGTTCATTTACTGTTAATATATGCTTAATTTCTGTTTTAACATGTTCTATCTACACTTATGTTTAAATATAATAATCACTTATTCTTCTGTTGTTTTATACTTTACATCAGTTTTGGATGGACTTACAAATTTTGGTATCAATCCAATACCAAGTAGTTACAGGATCATACATTGGTCATAATTAAAGTTCTCCAATGTCCGGACGTATTTCCTGACTTAACAAACAATAACAAAATAATATTAACAGTAATAACAATTACAAAAAATATCGACGGTAACATTGTAGTATGTATGGCTTTTGTATTTGATATTGTTGCAGTCAATGTCTGTGTAGACCCACTCATTGCATTTGTTTACATTTAGGAGTGCTGGCTTGCTGTTAGCAGTTAGCTATTGTATGCTCCTACGGTGTTTATGTAAGCTATTTCTCGTCTTCAGGAATGATAATTGTAAGAAAAGTAACTTTATTTGTCATCATGGAGGCAAGGATTAGTGATTTAGAAGTTGCTAAAACTTAGACAAACTTTAATGATCCACAAGAGAAAAAAATTGTTCCACACAACAGCTCACTTACAAAGGATGGAAAGAGATGGTAAAAATCTTGCAGACAGCAGATTGACGTCAGCAGCCAGCTCGTTAACGGCTAACAAGAGCAAGAGCTAAGCACTTCTTGCAGAGCGGCGCTTCAGTGTTTATAGCTTCAAAGTTATCCGGAGGTTTTAGGCCAAAATGCGTCCATTTTCCCTTTTCAATCTCAACACTATTTCTGCTTGTAAGTACTCTAAGTGTGCGTTGCCTAACCTGCGCTTCTGCTCATTTTACCAGCATTGTTACGATGTGAGGATGGAGCGGTGTCATGACCGGGAAAAAAAATGTTTTTAATTCATTAGTACTGCGGTACTTTATTCATACCAGTATACTGCACAACCCAAGTGTGTACATACATACAACAATACACAAATACATACATTTAGATATATAAAGTACTATCTATCCATCCATATATTTAAATGTATATATATTTGTGTATTGTTGCTATGTAATTTACTAAAATTAAAGGTGGGGAAAAAAATTTTTTTAGATACATCGCAATTCGGACATGGATGATTATAAAATCTATCAGTAAAAGTCATTAATCGATATATTTATTGTAAATAAAGTAATCGAGCATAGCCATTTCACCTGGAGACATTTACCTGTTTTGCACACATTTTTATTGATTTAATAAATGTGATGGTAATTTAAAAGTTTCAAGTGATAAACGTGTATTTAGTGAAACGAAAAGTAAAAGTGTATCAATGCACATGAATTAAAAGGTGCATCAACAATCTATTTTTTTTTGAAACGTAGCTCCTGAATCAGAATTGTAATCAAATCGTGAGGTGACCAAAGATTCCCACCACTAACCATAATTGTTCCAAAATTGTCCAATATGACCAGAAAATGTTGCTAAATTTGTCACTAGCTGCTTATGAGGAGCGGTATGAAGCAGAACTACGATGTCATCGACTGTACCGAGTTTTATCGATAAACTGCATTCACAGTCTTCCAGTGGGAGGTGTTTGAGCAAGAGGTAACCGGTTACACTAAACGTAGATGTGGTGTTCCAAATTCGTTTGGAAAAGAAATTATGCGAAAACACTCAAGCTACCCATTTATCTATAAAGCGAAGACAGGCAAAGTTGTGATACACAAATAAAAGTAAAGAACAGAGTGGTGCATAAAATGTTTTGTGATGAGTGCGCGGAAAAATCAAGTGAATCAAGACAAAAGTGGTAAGACTTACCAAGAACGATTCATATGCACATGCAGCCATTTCTTTCTCTTGGTCGGTCATTCCAGGTGACGACAAGTTGTCATGCTTTGCTTCCATTTGCTCTGATCGGACAGAAGTCACAAATAGGATTATTTGTATCTCCTGAGAACAAAGTCACGCAAAAGAGGTAAGCGATAGATACTACTACTTTTACAAAAGTACACAGTCATTGATGACCATTTTCATTCATTTTCACTTGGACTATTTTTCAAGACCATCAAATAATGCTTTTATCTAAAGGGGAACTGCACTTTTTTTTTAATCGTTCACAATCCTTATCAGAGACAAGAAGACCTTTTTTTTTTTTTGCATTCTAATATGTAAAAATCGGCTCGTTCTCGGTGGCTAGCAATGCAGCTAAAAGGAGAAATCCATTCTGCCTCTAAATCACTTTAGAAACGCATCCAAAATGTGTCAACAATGCTATAATGTAATAACAAAGCTGTAGCGACTTTGTTTTTGTAAGAGCGAACACTGAGAATTGGTTTTTCCAGCATACATTCCACCTGGCCTTGCAACGGCATGCAACAGTGTTTGCCATAAACTAGCTCCTATGTCAATAGCTGAATGGGTTTTGTATTAGAAATAACAATGCGATAGGACACCAATCTGTACTGACTGAAAAACATCAACCATTATGATCTGTAAAGCCTTAGCTCGACAGCGTATGTACTGTAGTTGTAATAACACGCATGATCATGATAAATATAATAGTGACTCACTCGATGGGGTGCCCACTTTCTCAGTGTTGCTACGCAACCTTATGTATACGTTTATGCGTAGGGCATCAGAGTCTGAAAATTACATAATCACTGTGATAACGCACCCTGCTCGCAGTTCTGTTAGGTACTCATCTGGACTGTGGAACCATTGCCACACATGTTCATATGTCAGAAACTGACATTCGGGCTTTATGTTTAATTGTTTTGTTTTTAATGTTTTATTTTTTGTTTTAATGTTTTGTATTGTGTTTTATTTCTCTAATGGATCTTAAGGTCTGCAAAAAAGATTGATGATGATGATGATGATGCACAATTTGTTTGGTTAAGATGACCAGGTACCTTTTTTCCGGATTATTTGGGTAAGCACTCCATTTATGTTGGCAGAGCTTGGCTATGCCAAGTGCCACATTTACACCATCAAGTCACGCTGACCTTACTCTCTCGGCTTCCGTCTGCTCCAACGTCTACCTCTTCCTTCATGCTTGTTTCTACAAGCAACAGTTCAGCTTCAAAAAGTTAATGTTGGGAATCCTCATTTGTCCAAAAATAGTCATCATTGTTGCCCGTTACCTCGTTGTTGTCTCTCTTAGAATTAAAAATGTCGAGCAAAGCAAGACCAGCTTGCTAGTAAATAAATAAAATGTAAAAAATAGAGGCAGCTCAATGGAATGTGCTGCTGTTTGAGCTATATTTAGAACAGGCCAGCGGGCTACTCATCTGGTCCTTACGGGCTACCTGGTGCCCGCGGGCACCGCGTTGGTGACCCCTGTCGTATTAGGGATCCGATTCCGATACAACCGCCAATAATATCGATTTTTTTCTGGGGATCGAGCCTGCCACTTGCAATGCGGCGTTGTTATCGACACGGTGTGTTGACATTAACATGATTAGCCATATGAGGACTCGTGTTCCTTCATTCATCTCCAAAGACAGCGATTTGAGTTCCGACATAGTTTGTTCATCACAAAACACTCCACGGAAGATGCCAGACATGATAATAATAATAATCGACATTTGTGTCGTCTGTTTCAAAATAGTAGCGACAATAGAAATGTAGAAAGCAGCTAACAAGAACACTGCTTGGAAAAAAAACCCCTCTGAACTATAAATTCATGCAACAAATTTAGGCACGGTTAGCAACATAATACAAATATTAATAACCGAGTTTAATCCCATTTTTTTTAAATGACATTACGTCCCAATGCTAATCGAAGTGCTAGAAGCTAACAGGCTAACTCGAACAAACACTTCACCTACCTGAGTTGTCTGTCATGTTTGACTTGTCTGAGCACAGTAAAAGATTATTCTATTCTCGATTAAGATGCCGACTGAGTCGCTTGCCAAAATAAGTTAAATAAATGTGAATTATGAGTTAATGTATTCACTGTGTTGGACATAAAATTACCTCACAGAAAAAAATATATCGCTCTCACGATCTTCTTCTTTGTGCTTGGCGACAGTTTGCGTGTAATGACAGCGCCCCTGCTGTATTGGAGAGGAAGCTGGCAAGTAATGACAGCGCTCCTACTGTATTGGAGTGGTACTAACACAAAGAAGACTTTTCCGCTTCTGTTAGCAGCACCGACAATTTTCGACACAGGTCTCCAAAGTGTGGAGGCCGCAACTAGTTTATTTAAAGGCCTACTGAAATTAGATTTTCTTATTTAAAGGCCTACTGAAATGAGATGTTCTTATTTAAAGGCCTACTGAAACCCACTACTACCCACCACGCAGTCTGATAGTTTATATATCAATGATGAAATATTAACATTGCAACACATGCCAATACGGCCTGTTTAGTTTACTAAATTACAATTTAAATTTCCCGGTAGTTTTGTCTTAGAAACGTCATGTAATGACGCAAGACGTCACGGGTTTTTAGGAAGTATGAGCGCTGCGCACACACACAGCTAAATGTCGTCTGCTTTAACGGCATAATTATACAGTTTTTTGGACATCTGTGTTGCTGAATCTTTTGCAATTTGTTCAATTAATATTGGAGAAGTCAAAGTAGAAAGACGGAGTTGGGAAGCTTTAGCCTTTAGCCACACAAACACACAGTGACTCCTTGTTTAAAATTCCTGGAGGTGAAACTTTCCTATGGATCAGAACGCGGTCAAGAGAACATATATCCCGACCACATGTCAACCAGCAGGTTTCGGTGAGAAAATTGTGGTTAAAAAGTCAGTTCTTACCGGAGAAAAGCTGAGGTTGTGCCGTCCATAGCTGCCGTCGACTTCCCTGAGACACTGGCCTCAAGACACCCGTGGACACACCCTTCCAACTATCAGGTAATATTAAACTCACTAAAACACTAGCAACACAATAGAAAGATAAGGGATTTCCCAGAATTATCCGAGTAAATGTGTCTAAAAACATCGGAATCCGTCCCAATGCAATCGCGTTTTGTTTTTTTTAAAGTTTTTTTTTTCTTTTTCTTTTTTTTTAGTCCGTCACTATCAATATCCTCATACACGAATCTTTCATCCTCACTCAAATTAATGGGGAAATTGTCGTTTTCTCGGTCCGAAAAGCACTTTTTGTTGGAGGCTCCCATTAAAAACAATGTGAATATGTGAGGAGCCATCAAACATGTGACGTCATCGTCTGCGACTTCCGGTAGAGGCAGGTCTTTTCTCTTAGCACCGAAAGTTGCGAACTTTATCGTGGATGTTCTCTACTAAATCCTTTCAGCAAAAATATGGCAATATCGCGAAATGATCAAGTATGACACATAGAATGGACCTGCTATCCCCATTTAAATAAGAAAATCTCATTTCAATACACCTTTAAACGGGGATAGCAGGTCCATTCTATGTGTCATACTTGATCATTTCACGATATTGCCATATTTTTGCTGAAAGGATTTAGTAGAGAACATCCACGATAAAGTTCGCAACTTTTGGTCGCTAATAGAAAATCCCTGCCTGTACCTGCCAGATGTCCACAAAATGGCAGCAAACCTGGAGCTTTCAGAGACCTTCCGGTGATCAAGAAAAATTTGAAAGCGTGCAACCATGCTACATGACGTCTTGCTGGCCAAATCGCAGACGCTGACGTGACGGTTAAACACCCTTGTTGTATAGGCTGTTAGAACCGAGCAAATTGTGATAAGGATAATGAACAATTCCTCAGGCGGTCATCAAAAAGTGCGAAAAACGTCAAGGGTTTACAAAAGACGACAAGAAAAGTATCTCTCGAATATATTGTTCCAGTCCAAGCGAGCAGACTGGAAGAACACACTAGTTTGCATTGATCCCTTAGTTAAAAAATTGTTTGATATACTTTTAACATTTAGTATTTCCCATTGAAGTATTATCTTGAAATTATTTGTGTTTGATGTAGTTTTGAATTTCTTAAACACGTTTGTTACGAGTTTTTCGAAAAGCACCTACTCGGCTAGTCTAAATAAAATAAATCAAATGTCAGAAAAACCTAAAAGAGTTAGGTTTTTACCAAAGGCAACAATCATAAATGAACATAGATATAACTATATATCTGTATAACTGCAGTATCAGCTATTTGTGCATTGGAAGCATCCCTGTTGGGATAAATATAGATATAAATGATAAATGGGTTGTACTTGTATAGCGCTTTTCTACCTTCAAGGTACTCAAAGCGCTTTGACACTACTTCCACATTTACCCATTCACACACACATTCACACACTGATGGAGGGAGCTGCCATGCATGGCGCCAACCAGCACCCATCAGGAGCAAGGGTGAAGTGTCTTGCTCAGGACACAACGGACGTGACGAGGTCGGTACTAGGTGGGATTTGAACCAGGGACCCTCAGGTTGCGCACGGCCACTTTTCCACTGCGCCACGCCGTTGTATAACTATATATATATAACTATAACTATATATATATATGTATATATATATAACTATAACTATATATATATATATAGATATATATATATATATATATATATACATATATATATATATATATATATATATATATAAAGGATGGATGGATGGATATATATATATATATATATATATTCATATATATACATACGTATATATATCTATATATATAGATATATGTCTTGATTGGATTATCCAGAGAATAGTGCTCGATACCGTGGTAGAGCGCAATATGTAGGTGTGGGAAAAAATCACAAGACTACTTCATCTCTACAGAACTGTTTCATGAGGGGTTCCCTCAATCATCAGGAGATTTTAATGGAAGCATTCACATACAATGGTTTATATAGGGCACAGAGTGGGTGGGTACAAGCAGGCGTAGGGTGTGGTGATTCACCAAGCTGAAAAATGACACGGAGCGCATCAAGAAAGCAAGCAACCTCATCATAGCCGCCAATAAAACCACAAACTTCTACAGAATGGACATACCAGAACATAACTCTTTACTGGACAAAAGCATCACCAAATCATACAAAAAAGCGCAACCCAACACTTTACAGAACATCCACCTGGAAAACAAGCGGATCGCAACCGAACTGGACATTGAGGACAGGGTGGACGCCACAGCCAACAAAGAAGCCTTCATCACATTGAAGGACCACAAACCCAACTTCGCGAATAACCCAACATGCCGACTAATAAACCCAACTAAATCCGAAATAGGAAAAATCAGCAAAATAATCCTGGACAGAATCAACGCAAAAATCAAGGACAAAACACCAGTCAACCAATGGAGAAATACAGCAGCAGTAATCAAATGGTTTAACAACATCCAAGACAAACAACAACACAACTTTATCTCCTTCGACATCGAAGAATTTTACCCTTCCATCACGCAAGACCTACTGACCCAAGCACTAAACTTCGCCTCGGACTACGACTCAATCACAGGCAACGAAAGAAACATCATCATCCACGCAAAGAACTCCATACTCATCCACAACAGTACACCATGGCAAAAAAAGAACAATTCAACATTTGACGTCACTATGGGGAGTTTTGACGGAGCAGAAACGTGCAAACTCGTTGGGAGTTTCCTCCTCTCCCAGCTTGCTAGCCTCAACCTGAACCTTGGTATTTACCGTGATGACGGACTGGCAGTGTGCCGCACCTCGCCAAGGAGCAGCGAGTACACCAAGAAGTGCATATGCCAAATCTTCAAAGAAAACGGCCTACGGATCACGATTGAAGCCAACAAGCAAACCGTCAACTTCCTCGACGTCACTTTCAACCTGAGAAATAACAGCTACCAACCATTCACGAAACCCAACACAACACTCCAATACGTGCACCACGACAGCAACCACCCACCCACCACCACGAAAAGAATACCTACCGGAATTAATAAAAGGCTATCGATGCTGTCATCTAGCAAAGCTGAATTCGACCAAGCAACCCCCCCGTACCAGAAAGCACTTGATGAAAGCGGATAAAACTTCACCCTCACCTATGAACCCACTCCAGGAAACCAACCAAAAAAGAGCAGAAAACGAAACAACATCATCTGGTACAATCCGCCATTCAGCAAAGACGTCTCAACCAACATCGGCCGCAAGTTCCTCACTCTGATCGACAAACACTTCCCCAAAGGCAACACCCTAAGAAAAATATTCAACAAGAACAACATTAAATTGAGCTACAGCTGTATGAACAACATGCAACAAATCATTTCAAACCACAACAAAGCAATTGCAAAAGGACTGCCTACCCCCAGACTTAACGACTCTGAAACCAATAATGAATGTAACTGTCGCAAGAAACCTGATTGCCCTCTCAACGGAAGGTGCTTACAGACATCAGTCGTTTACCAAGCAAAGGTGACACGCAAGGACATTAACACATCCGACACGTACGTAGGATTAACCGAAGGAGCGTTCAAAACAAGATGGAATAATCACAACACCTCCTTTAGAAACCAGACTTTGCGGAATTCTACAGAACTCAGCAAACACATTTGGAACCTCAAAGACAATAATGTTGAATATTCAATAACATGGCAAATTCTTGCATCCAGCACACCTTACAACAGTGGTAATAAAAGATGCAACCTATGCTTAAAAGAGAAACTGTTTATTATATATCATCCAGATCTATCATCCCTCAAAAAGCGCAGTGAAATCATTTCAACATGCCGCCACAGACGGAAACACCTCCTAGGTTACACATGAGCCAATCACCACACCCTACGCCTGCTTGTACCCACCCACTCTGTGCTCTATATAAACCATTGTACGTGAATGCTTCCATTAAAATCTCCTGATGATTGAGGGAACCCCTCATGAAACAGTTCTGTAGAGATGAAGTAGTCTTGTGATTTTTTCCCACACCTACATATATAGATATATATACACATAACATAACTATAGATGTTTTTTATGATTGTTTATCAAAATATAACTCTAGATGTCAACATTGTGAATGTACTAAAATATTAATTTATGATTGTTTATCAAAATATAACGATGGATGTCAACTTTGTGTATGTGCTGAAAGATTCCTTTATGATTGTTTAGCAAAATATAATTATAGATGTCAACAATGTGGATGTGCTGAATGATTCATAAATGATTGTTTATCAAAACATATTAATGTCAACATTGTGTATGTGCTGAAATATTCATTTATGATTGTTTATCAAAATATAACTATAGATGTCAACATTGTGCATGGGCTGAAATATTCATTTATGATTGTTTATGAAAATATAACTATAGATGTCAACGTTGTCTACGTGCTGAACGATTCATTTATGATTGTTTATCAACATCTAACTACAGATGTCAACATTGTGTATGTGCTGAAATATTAATTTATGATTATTCATCAAAATATAACTATACATGTCAACATTGTGTATATGCTGAAATATTCATTTATGATTGTTGTCCTTATCAATATATAACCATATATGTCAACATTGTGTATGTGCTTAAAGACTAATTTATGATTGTTAATCAAAATATAACTATAGATGTCAACATTGCATATGTGTTGAAATATTGATTTGTGATTATTCATCAAAAATATAACTATACATGTCAACATTATGTATGTGCTAAAAGTTTCATTTATGATTGTTTAGCAAAATATAACTATAGATGTCAACATTGTTTATGTGCTGAAATATTAATTTGTGATTGTTGTCTTTATGAAAATATAACCATAGATGTCAACATTGTGTATGTGCTGAAATATTCATTTAAGATTGTTTATCAAAATATAACTATTGATGTCAACATTGCATATGTGCTGAAATATTAATTTATGAGTATTCATCAAAAATATAACTATACATGTCAACATTGTGTATGTGCTGAAATATTCATTAAGGATTGTTGTCTTTATGAAAATATAACTATAGACGTCAACATTGTGAATGTGCTGAAATATTAATTTATGATTGTTGTCTTTATGAAAATATAACTATAGATGTCAACATTGTGTATGTGCTGTAAGATTCATTAATGGTTGTTGTTTTTATCAAAATATAACTATACATGTCAACATTGTGTATGGGCTGAAAGATTCACTTATGATTTTTTTTCAATCAAAATATAACTACAGGTGTCAACATTGTGTATGTGCTGAAATATTCATTTATGATTGTTGTTTTTGGTGAAAACTTAACTCTTTTAGGTTTTGTTTACGTTTGATTTCTTTTATATAGATCTCGCCGAGTTGGTACTTTTCGAAACACTCGTAGCAAACGTGTTTAAAAACTACGAATAATATCAAGATAATACTTCAATGGGAAACACTAAACGTTCAAAGTATATCAAACAAACCTGTAGCGAACTGATCACTAAAAAATCATGCATTCTTCCACTCTGCTACCTTTTCTTGTCGTCTTTCGTATAATGTTGCACTCTTCTACCCTTTTTGATGACCTCCCGAGGAACTCTGAAGAAACGTTTATCAATTGAACGATTCGTACAACCTAAGACAGGGGTCACCAACGCGGTAAGGACCAGATGGTAGCCCGCTGGCCTGTTCTAAAAATAGCTCAAACAGCAGCACTTACCAGTGAGGTGCCTCTATTTTTTTAATTTTATTTATTTACTAGCAAGCTGGTCTCGCTTTGCTCGACATTTTTAATTCTAAGAGAGACAAAACTCAAATGGAATTTGAAAATCCAAGTAAATATTTTAAAGACTTGGTCTGCACTTGTTTAAATGAATTCATTTTTTTTTTTTTACTTTGCTGCTTATAACTTTCAGAAAGACAATTTTAGCGAAACAATACAACCTTAAAAATGATTTTCGGATTTTTCAACACTTATACCTTTTTACCTTTGAAATTCCTTCCTCTTCTTTCCTGACAATTTAAATCAATGTTCAAATATATTTTTTTTTATTGTAAAGAATAATAAATACATTTTAATAAAATTTTTCATTTTAGCTTCTGTTTTTTCGATGAAGAATATTTGTGAAATATTTCTTCAAACTTATTACGGTTAGAATTCCCAAAAAATATTCTGGCAAATCAAGAAAATCTGTAGAATCAAATTTAAATCTTATTTCAAAGACTTTTGAATTTCTTTAAAAAAATTTGTTCTGGAAAATCTAGAAGAAATAATGATTTGTCTTTGTTAGAAATATAGCTTGGTCCAATTTGTTATACATTATAACAAAGTGCAGATTGGATTTCAACCTATTTAAAATATGTCATCAAAATTATAAAATTAATCTTAATCAGGAAAAAATACTAATGATGTTCCGTAAATTCTTTTTTTAATTTTTTCAAAAAGATTTAAATCAGCTATTTTTTTTCTTCATTTTTTTCGGTTGAATATTGAATTTTCACGGTGGCAGAGGGGTTAGTGCGTCTGCCTCACAATACGAAGTTCCTGCAGTCCTGGGTTCAAATCCAGGCTCAGGATCTTTCTGTGTGGAGTTTGCATGTTCTCCCCGTGAATGCGTGGGTTCCCTCCGGGTACTCCGGCTTCCTCCCACTTCCAAAGACATGCACCTGGGGATAGGTTGATTGGCAACACTAAATTGGCCCTAGTGTGTGAATGTGAGTGTGAATGTTGTCTGTCTATCTGTGTTGGCCCTGCGATGAGGTGGCGACTTGTCCAGGGTGTACCCTGCCTTCCGCCCGATTGTAGCTGAGATAGGCGCCAGCGCCCCCCGTGACCCCGAAAGGGAATAAGCGGTAGAAAATGGATGGATGGATGGATTGAATTTTAAAGATTTGAAATTGAAGCTAAACTATGTTTCAAAATTTCATTTTCATTTTTTTCCTGTTTTCTCCTCTTTTAAACCGATCATTTAGGCTTTTTTTTCATCATCTATTCTCGACAAAAAACCTTCCGTAAAAGGAAAAAAATGTACGACAGAATGACAGACAGAAATACCCTTTTTTATATATATATATGTAGGTTTATTTATTAAAGGTAAATTGAGCAAATTGGCTATTTCTGGCAAATTATTTAAGTGCGTATCAAACTGGTAGCCCTTCGCATTAATCAGTACCCAAGAAGTAGCTCTTGGTTTCAAAAAGGTTGGTGACCCCTGACCTAAGACAACGCAAGCATGGGGCATTTTTGCTTGGAGAAAGGCTAAATTTCGTCTAGTACGCCTTGAAATCAGAGCTCGCTTGACCACCACGCGTATTTAACGGGCAGGACGTGGAGGGAGTCCGGTCCGATCCGGTGGCCATGTACTGCTCGCCTGTGTATTGGCTGGGGACATCTCTGCGCTGCTGATCCGCCTCCGCTTGGGATGGTTTCCTGCTGGCTCCGCTGTGAACGGGACTCTCGCTGCTGTTTTGGATCCGCTTTGGACTGGACTCTCGCGACTGTGTTGGATCCATTATGGATTGAACTTTCACAGTATCATGTTAGACCCGCTCGACATCCATTTCTTTCCTCCTCTTCAAGGTTCTCATAGTCATCATTGTCACCGACGTCCCACTGGGTCATTATTGTCACCGATGTCCCACTGGGTGTGAGTTTTCCTTGCCCTTATGTGGGCCTACCGAGGATGTCGTAGTGGTTTGTGCAGCCCTTTGAGACACTAGTGATTTAGGGCTATATAAGTAAACATTGATTGATTGATTGATTGAATATGAGCCAGGCCAGATTAGTCAGGGAAGGTCCACGTTTCAGGGTTTTCCACTCCAGTGCATGTGAGACCAGGACCCATCAGGGATTCTACCATTGCACAAATCTTGTTCGTGTTTCACATGAGCTGCGTTGCGTCTCCAGTAAAACACTCAGCCTGAGTCGTGTGAGGAGACGGGATTCTCCCGTCTGCTGACTGTGTCTCCCTGTGGAACAATGCTATGTTTCTTCAGGGAAACGTTGCACTAAGTGCTTGTTGTGCACGATGCCTCGCTGGCGACGCCTGTCAGTCTCAGGCTTCCAATTCGATTACAGTCAACACAGTAATCTGCAAAACAGGATTCGCAGGATTTTTGCTCTTCCGGGCGGGTAAAGTTACACAAAGTACAGGAAGAGTGTGAATGTGTAAAATAACAGATGAGCTGTGTTGAGAATGGAAGAGCGGGTGGAGCGGCAGAAGGACCGAAGGAGGAGTCTGAAGGGGGCCGCTCCAGCCAAAGGGAGGGGCACTGCTTTTGTCTTCAGCTGTCTTCAGCTAGATAGACCACTTTTCTTTCTGCTGCCATTTCTTTTCTGACTTCTTACTTGTGGACTGTACCAAAATCCCACAATGGATAAATTCCAAACTGTCCTGCGTTTCCTCATGAACCAGAAAGCCACCATTGGCTACAGTTTTATGGCTCTCCTGACAATAGGCGGGGAGCGGATCTTCTCCATGGTCTCCTTTCAATGCCCCTGCAACCACGACCAGAATTTTGCCTACGGGCTCACGTTCCTGCTCGGCCCCGCCGTTGTGCTGCTGGTCTTGGGTCTGTTCTTCAACACCAGGCTGTGGAGGCTTTACACGGGGTGCTGCCTCAATCCCATGAAGCTCTGCCCGCGTGGAAACTGCTTTGGGTGCTTCAGAGTGTTCACGAGCATCTTCACGGGGGCTTGCGTGGCTCCTTTGATGTGGCTCTCCGTGGCTCTGCTCAACGGGACCTTTTACGAGTGCGCCGTCAGCGGCCGCGATGAAAACCTGGTGGTGGATCTGTTCTGCAAAAACAAAACCATGAAGTGTCGAGAAGAGCTGGCCCGAGTACCCTGTGGCAGGTCCAAGTTATCTGCTGATGAGCGCATGGATCTACTGCTGATGTTCAGGGCACAATCCCAGGTAAGGAATGGTTCCCTGATCTATGACTTCCTATCACACGTCGGTCTGACTTAGACCTGTACCGGCAAAACACGCAGGAAAACACTTTCTGACAAGACATAACAAGCCCCACCTTGCAACTCAGAAGTGCATGGAGGCAGAACTCTACGTTTTGGCGTTAAAAATAAATGTCTTCATTGTCAAAAAAAGATGTAATGACAGAAAAATATTGTATTAAAAATAAAATCCAATATCTAACTTGGATTAAAAAACACAATCTGACATTTGATAAAACATAAAAACATCATAATTACCATTTGAGCAACGACTCTTTGGGGCCCACACGGTTCGATTCAATTCTTGGGTGTAACGATTCAATTCGGAATCGATTCTTGATTCAAAACGATTCTGGATTCATAATCAATACTTTTTCGAAAACTTTGGTTGCCAATTCTATGATTACCGATTCAACAGCTTTAATACATGTTTGTATTACTTACTTAGCTGTACAGCAAAAATGGACGTCAACAATAGGAAAATAAATAAAGGATTTTTTCAAAAATTGATTTTTTTACCAAATATATTCCGGACTACAGAGCGCACCGGTATATAAACTGCACCAACAAAATTTTAGAAAACATGTTTTTCCGCACATTAGCCACACCGGACTATAAGCCGCAGATAAATCATTGTGAAATTAGTTATTTACAGATAAATATTTAATAAATATTTGTTTTAGTAGCATTAAACAGGCACTGAGTGAGCACAATGTGTCCATCATGTCCTCGTGTGTCATGTCTTTTTATTTATTTATTTATTTTTTTGGACTATAATGTGCAATAATGTTATATGTGTATATATATATGTATATATATATATATATATATATATATATATATATATATATATATATATATATATATATATATATATATATATATATATATATATATATATATATATATATATATATACATATGTAGGTGTGGGAAAAATCACAAGACTACTTCATCTCTACAGAACTGTTTCATGAGGGGTTCCCTCAATCATCAGGAGATTGATTGAGGGAACCCCTCATGAAACAGTTCTGTAGAGATGAAGTAGTCTTGCGCTCTACCACGGTATCGAGCACTATTCTCTGGATAATCCAATCAAGATATATATATATATATATATATATATATATATGCATCCATCCATCCGCTTATTCCCTTTTGGGGTCGCAGGGGGCGCTGGTGCCTATCTCAGCTACAATCGGGCGCAAGGCGGTGTACACTCTAGACAAGTCGCCACCTCATCGCAGGGCCATATATATATATGCATATGTATGGATATATGTCGTCATCGGACTCGATGGACAACCATAAGCAAGCAATGTATATATGCCTGTGTGTGGATATATGTACATATATAAAGATATACATCTTCTTTTATATATATATATATATATATATATATTTTTTTTTTTTTTTTTACTATTTTCATTACAAAATTATTGTGCACCTTAGGGGATCTGGTCCAAATTTGTTGTTCTGTGAACCTGTTCACTGTAATAATGACAATAAAACTCTATTCTATTCTATTTACATACCTTAATTGTTTCCCAACGGTGTCTGTAACACGGCAGTAAAACGGCTGATCAAACAAAACAGAAGTCATCGTCATGGACCCACTAGCTGCGCAAGCTAGCTCTCCAATCAGCTACACCGACTCAATAAAGCCACAGTGACGTTTTGGTGAATTTACTGGGGAATTTGAGAAACTTACACAGTACAAAAAGAATGCCATTGTAAGACACTTGTAAATGTTTAGCATATTACCTTGTGCTAACGACACTAGCTTGATTACATTACGATAGCACGTACAAATATGCATGAAAGCACTCCTACAGACATCACACAAGGGACGGTTTAGTAAAAAACAATTGTTTTAGTTATATCCTAAAACTTAGAAACGTTTCTTGGAGTGATGAAGGAAGAATCCATACGAGTAGAAACACTACGGTTGTACTTCCAGTTAAAGGCCTTATAATAATAATAATAATAATGGATTCAATTTATGTCGCACTTTTCTATTGTTAGATACTCAAAGCGCTCACAGAGAAGTGGGAACCCATCATTCATTCACACCTGGTGGTGGTAAGCTACATCTGTAGCCACAGCTGCCGTGGGGTAGACTGACGGAGGCATGGCTGCCAGTTTGCGCCTACGGCCCCTCTGACAACCACCAATCATTCATTCATCATTCATTCACCAGTGTGAGTGGCACCGGGGGCAAGGGTGAAGTGTCTTGCACAAGGACACAACGGCAGCGATTTGGATGTCAATAGGTGGGAAGCGAACCGGCAACCCTCGGGTTTCTGGCACGGCCGCTCTACCTACTACGCCATGCCACCCCATTAAAATAGTAAGTACATTTTCAACCCACAACTAATTGTTTTAGTTATATCCTAAAACTTTGAAACGTTGCTTGGAGTGATGAAAGAAGAATCAATACGAGCAGAAACACTACAGTTGTACTTTCACTTAAAGGCATTAAAACACTAAGTACATTTTTAAACCACAACTCCTGCAGTGAGCAAACTCGTCCAAAAGTTGGCGCCATAGCACAAACCATAACAAACAATTTCAGTGTCTCTGCTTGTGTTTAATGAAAAGTATTAAACACAAAACATGTTGGCCGTTAGCGAAGAAAAATCCACGAAGTAGCCGCACCGGTTTGTAAGCCGCAGGGTTCAAAGTGTAGGAAAAGAGTACAAACTTATAGTCTGGAATTTCCGAAAAATATCCAAATATTGTCGGACAAAGCAAACATGAAAAGCGGGAATGTGCTTTTAGCAAACAACATATTCCTATTTTAAAGCTGCAGACTAACAGTATGTACTGCATGTAGGGATGGGTACTGAATATGGTACTTTTATAGGTACTGACAGGATTCCCACAGAACGACCAAGTATCAATTCACGTAAAATTAAAAGGTGCCATATTTCGATACTTTTGTTGCGCGTGACGTCATGTCCGATTGAAGAATCTTCACCGGCTCCAACACTTGGCTAGGAAACAATCACTCAAGCAGCACTTAGAGCTGACTTAGCCAGGCTGCCTCTAAACAATGTTGTCGTTGTCCATGCCAACAAAACAAGCGAGCCTGATTGAAAATGTTTAAACGTAAAACAAGACTCCATTTTACAAAATGTATTAGCTGGATGCTAATTTACATTGGCTGTACCATTTACCTGCTATCGATTAGCATTGCCAATTAACCATGGCGGTTTCAAAACCCCCGAATTTGATAATGAAAACTACAACTAATGTGAACGTTGCAATCAAACAGCTGGTGTGTGATACTTACAATACTTACATTATAAACGCTTTGTAGGGTACAACATTACTGACACATCCAGCTTCATGGCAAAGACTACTTTCTGGCTTGGTAACAGACTGTAGTCTATACACTACTGCCATCTGAGGCTATATATGGCAGTAGGTTATAGGCAAGCTAGCAGCTACACAACGGCTAAGCACATAATAGCACACAAGCTAGACATAGGTAATAATCACTGGACGATAAAACATCACATTTGTCAATACAAACAAGTATCAAATAATTATAATTGTATATTACTTACACATACAAAGTCTTCAAGGCTCATGAAATATTGTGACCACTATGTGTCACCCAGAAAAAAACATTACTACTCCACTTCAACTTAAAGACAGCAAAAGAGGGTTAATAATAAATAGGTTAGTGTTTTTTTAAATATTCCATTGTTCTCTGTTAAACTCATTTCACTTGATCAAAGTTTTTCACGTTTTACACTCTACAAAATAATAAAAGTAGTTATGATTCCTGTAGACATCGTATCGATTCAATATCGGTAATGTATCGGAAGATAAAAGGTTGTACTGGGACAACCCACAATCATTGATAATATATCTGCAAGGTCTATACCAGGAGTCACCAACACGGTGCCCGCGGGCACCAGGTAGCCCGTAAGGACCAGATGAGTAGCCAGCTGGCCTGTTCTAAAAATAGCTCAAATAGCAGCACTTACCAGTGAGCTGCCTCTATTTTTAAAATTGTATTTATTTCCTAGCAAGCTGGTCTTGCTTTGCTCGACATTTTTAATTCTAAGAGAGACAAAACTCAAATAGAATTTGGAAATAAAAAAATATTTTAAAGACGTGGTCTTCACTTGTTTAAATAAATTCATTTATTTTTTTACTTTGCTTCTTATAACTTTCAGACAGACAATTTTAGAGAAAAAATACAACCTTAAAAATGATTTTAGGATTTTTAAACACATATACCTTTTTACCTTTTAAATTCCTTCCTCTTCTTTCCTGACAATTTAAATCAATGTTCAAGTAAATTAATTTTTTTAATTGTAAAGAATAATAAATACATTTTAATTTAATTATTCAATTTAGCTTCTGTTTTTTCGACGAAGAATATTTGTGAAATATTTCTTCAAACTTTTTATTATTAAAATTCAAAAAAATATTTCTGGCAAATCTAGAAAATCTTTAGAATCAAATTTAAATCTTATTTCAAAGTCTTTTGAATTTCTTAAAAAAAAAAAATAATTCCGGAAATATAGAAGAAATAATGATTTCTCTTTGTCAGAAATATAGATTGGTCCAATTTGTTATATATTCTAACAAAGTGCAGATTGGTTTTTAACCTAATTAAAACATGTCATCAAAATTCTAAAATTAATCTTAATTAGGAAAAATTACTAAAGATGTTCCATCATTTTTTTTTTCATTTTTTCAAAAAGATTCGAATTAGCTAGGAATTAGCTAGCTTTTCTCTTCTTTTTTTCGGTTGAATTTTGAATTTTAAAGAGTCGAAATTGAAGATAAACTATGTTTCAAAATGTAATTTGCATTTTGTTTCCTGTTTTCTCCTCTTTTAAACCGTTCAATTAAGTGAAGTGAAGTGAATTATATTTATATAGCGCTTTTCTCTAGTGACTCAAAGCGCTTTACACAGTGAAACCCATTATCTAAGTTACATTTAAACCAGTGTGTGTGGCACTGGGAGCAGGTGGGTAAAGTGTCTTGCCCAAGGACACAACGGCAGTGACTGGGATGGCGGAAGCGGGAATCGAACCTGCAACCCTCAAGTTGCTGGCACGGCTGCTCTACCAACCGAGCTATGCCATGTTTTTTCATCATTTATTCTCTACAAAAAACCTTCCGTAAAAGGGAAAAAAAATGCACGAAGGAATGACAGACATAAATATCCCTTTTTTGATATATATATATATATATATATATATATATATATATATATATATATATATATATATATATATATATATATATATATATATATATATATATATATATATATATATATATATTGAAATTGAGCAAATTGGCTATTTGTGTATCAAACTGGTAGCCCTTGGCATTAATCAGTACCCAAGAAGTAGCTCTTGGTTTCAAAAAGGTTGGTGACCCCTGGTCTATACACTTCTTGGCACTTAGACCTTCCTCTAACTTTACAGAAGCATTGGGACAACACTTGCTCAATGTGAAGGTGCAAAACTGAGGGCCAAGGGCAGAAACGTAATAGTGATCATTAGGATTCAGCCTGTGGTGCGCCGATGGTCTCCCCAACTTTTCCCGGCCAGAAGGACGGCGTGGCGCAGTGGGGAGAGTGGCCATGCGCAACCCGAGCGTCCCTGGTTCAATTCCCACCTAGTACCAACCTCGTCACGTCCGTTGTGTCCTGAGCAAGATACTTCACCCTTGCTCCTGATGGGTGCTGGTTGGCGCCTTGCATGGCAGCTCCCTCCATCAGTGTGTGAATGTGTGTGTGAATGGGTAAATGTGGAAGTAGTGTCAAAGCGCTTTGAGTACCTTGAAGGTAGAAAAGCGCTATACAAGTACAACCCATTTATTTATTTAAGGGCGGCGTGGGTGTGTGTAGGGTCAATGATGATCGCTGAACAAAGACGAGCGTCACGTCAGGTCCAGCAGGAACCTGTAGGAGATTAAGCCAAATGATGCCAGACAGCCAGCTCTTTTAGACCCAAATGACGTCATCTTAATTTGTTTGGTTCACAGTACAGAAGTTGACATGATCAAAACCATGTAATAAACAGGGGTGTCCCTACTTTGGCCCGCTGGCCAAGTGCAGCCTCCGACTTACTGATAATTATCTGAAAGTTGATGCATGTTTGTCACCAACTTGCGGGCACTTTCATAGATTCAGATTATTAACCATGAATCGCACATGGAAGTGTGAAATTTTTACATATGACCCCATCCAAACAATCTCTCCTACTCACGGCACAACTAATCTATCACAAATGTCAACAGACATGGTCACGCATAACACAAGCTGCTGGCTACACTTTGTGGATGTTATTAAAAAAATATCCACACGAAACACATAATTCAGAATTACACACATTTAAATCCCCTGCAATGCATGATGGGAAAAATGCAAAACACCACACTTATCCTTGCATTTTAGCTTCTTGATATTTCTGATGGATTACAAAACTTTAAGGAGGTCCACACTGAAGTAAACAAGGTAAGAGTCCAACTTTCACACGCACATAATATCCAATTAACTATTAGTTCAGTTAAAAAAATTATTGTAAAAAATTCATAAAGATTAGTTTTTACATATTTAATATATATATATGTATATATATATATATATATATATATATATATATATGTATATATATATATATGTGTATATATATATATATATACATATATATATATATATATATATATATACACATATATATATTATACATATATATATATACATATATATATATATATATATATATATATATATATATATATATATATATATATATATTCCCTTTGGGGTCACGGGGGGCGCTGGTGCCTATCTCAGCTACAATCGGGCGGAAGGTGGGCTACACCCTGGACAAGTCGCCACCTCATCGCAGGCCCATATATATACATATATATAAATATATACATATACATATACGGACACACACAGACATACTGTATATGGATATAGATACACATATACATAGACATATATTTATATATACACACATATATGTGTATATATATACATATATATATGTATACATATGTATGTATATGTGTATGTATATACATATATATATGTGTGTATATATATGCGCATGTATATATATATGTATATGTATATGTGTATGTATATACATACATACATACATACATATATATATGTATATGTTTATATATATATATATATATATATATATATATATATATATATACACATATATATATATACATATATATATATATATATATATATATACACAATAAAATATATAAAAAAAATATATTATTATTTTTTATAAATTTAGCTTTTAACTGAACTGATGCACTAACCCAGGGGTCGGGAACCTTTTTGGCTGAGAGAGCCATGAAAGCCAAATATTTTAAAAAGTATTTCCATGAGAGCCATATAATATTTTTTTTAACAATGAATACAACTAAATACGTACATTTATAAGTAAGACCAACATTCTTAGAGTATATTAAGTCTCGCATCTTTTAATAATATTGTTGTTTTTAAGCAAACCAATAATTAATAAAATACTTGTTGAGCAGGTGCGGTAGAAAACGTATGGATGGATTAAAATGCATGAGAATGTATTATATTTTGAACGTTATTTTTAACACTGTTATTACCAGCGGAATTATTCATTACTTATCGTGTTAAGTAATGTCACCTAAGATTTATCTGAGAGCCAGGTGCAGTCATCAAAAGAACCACATCTGGCTCTAGAGCCATAGGTTCCCTATCCCTGCACTAACCCCTCTTCCACCGTGATGCCCTGGGAAAAATATGTAATGTCGTATAATAGCAGATACTACAAGCCTAAGCACCGCTTCCTATTGTTTCTCCCTGCAGATCCTGGGCTGGTTCATCATCATTATCGCCGCCACAGTCGGCCTTTTGGGTACCTGCTACACCAACTGCCGCTCCAAAGTCAGCTTCCTGCAGCGCACCTTCTGGAAGCGATACATGGAGAAAGAAAAAGAGCACTTTGACGCCTACACTACGGACTATGCCTCCAAACTGGCGGAAAGAAATCTCAGCAGTTTCTTCGACAACAAGAACCCTGAGCCGTTCCCCTTCCCGAACCACAAGGCCTGGGAGCAGATCTCGGAGCTCTACACCTTCTCCAGGAGCGAACAATACTACAGCACCCTGCATAACTATGTGGAGAGGACGGATCCGGACTTCCCGCCTGAAAAGAGACCCGTCCTGGATTTGGAGCGTGGGATGGAAATGAAGTAAAGTCCACCAGTGAATAGAAGCGCAGACTGGTGAAACTGTTCCAGGAATTTAAAAAAACACTCTATTGTTGCACCACCTGTTGATGCCACTAAACTTAGCTCCTAATTTACACTACCTTCAATAATAATCAGCTTGCACTAACTAGAACTTGCTAAGTGGACATGAAACATTTAGTATTTAATCTGGTCAAACATCTACAGGTGCGTTTAGGACAGGGGTGTCAAACTCATTTTAGATCGGGGGCCACATGGAGAAAAATCTACTCCCAAGTGGGCCGGACTGCACGATAACTTAAAAATAAAGACACCTTCAGATTGTTTTCTGTGTTTAAAAATAGAAGAAGCACATTCTGAAAATGTACAAATCATAATATTGTTTTTTTTTACACTTACATGTTGCGGTTAATAGTATTCTATCTTTATTTGTCCTTATTTATATTTTCTGAATGAATGATGTGATAATGTTCATCAGTCAACTCAATGGTGTTCAACTCATTTCACTTCATCGAACCTTTTCTAACATTCCACACCACTAAATAATAAATGTATGTTTCAATAATGCCGATATCGTGTTGGATCAATACCTGTATCGGCCAATACTCTAAACTTTTTCCACCAAGGGCCGTGTACTGAAAAGTCAAAGTATGCAAGTGACCATATTGATATTTTTTTTATTTCCCAAAGAATGTTTCATTATTAGAATATTTCAGCTTTTTCTCATTATATACTGATATGTTGGCTCTTTTCAAACATTTTTACTGTTGTTTTTTCCCATGTAATAATAACATATAATAATCATAATAGGAAAACTCCTCCTGTACAAAAATATTAATGTTCAGTTACACGTTTAAAAATGTGTGTGATTGTTGTTGTGATTTTTAGTATTATTTTATTTTCTAATTAACTAACTAAACTTTGTTTTTTGTTTTAAGTATATTTTGAGAGCTTCTAATATTGCCGCAAATATTCCACCGAGGGCCGCATACTGAAAGGTCAAATATGGAAGGGCATTTCGATATTTTTCGATACAAAAAAATATAAAAAATAGACTAAAAACAGATAATATATACATTTAAATACAAAACGTTATGTAATAAGTGACCAAGTGTATTATATAATAAATATGTATTTATTTGAAAACACACAACTTTTTAAATTTTAGCAGACACGTTTGGTATACTTGCAAAAAGTATCGGTGTCGAATCGCTTCCGCCGATACCAGCCAGAATTGGGCTTGGTATCGGATTGGAAAGAAAATGAGTGGTATCGACATTAGTAGTCGACATTTTTCAGATGGGGTTATAGTTTACAGCAGGGGTGCCCATTACGTCGATCGCAAGCTACCAGTCGACCGCGGGGGGTGTGTCAGTCGATCTCGAGCCAGGCTTTTAAAAAAAATAGACCTAAAAATTAGTGATCATCAATCTTCACCAAGACGTCACTTAAATGACATTCACGGTACCGGAGGGTCTTGTGAGATGACGCTGGCTGCTGCAAGATCATTATTATGAAAATATGACCGAGAGGAAGGCGAGAAACACTTTTTATTTCAACAGACTCTCGCGCCGTACCTTCCGTCAAAACTCTAAAGGCCGACTGCACATTTCCTATCTTCACAATAAAAACCCTGCTTCATGCTGCCTGCGCTAACTACATACAGAGTCTCGAAAAACTGGCGTGCACAAGCGATCCCTCAGAAAGCTGGCGTGCACAAGTGATGTGCACGCCAGCTTTCCGAGACTCTTATTTTGTTAGCGCAGGCAGCATGAAGCAGGGCTTTTATTGTGAAGATAGGAAATGTGCAGTCGGCCTTTAGAGTTTTGACGGAAGGGACGGCGCGAAAGTCTGTTGAAATAAAAAGTGTTTCTCGCCTTCCTCTCTGTCATTTTTTCATAATAATGAACTGGCAGCAGCCAGCGTCATCTCACAAGACCCTCGGGTGCCGTGAATGTCAATCAAGCAAGCTACGGAATTTGCCGCCAATGTTTTTCTTGTAAAGTGTATGGAAGCTGGATGAATTAGATGCCAAAAACCAACCACTTTCATGTGGTATTGTACAGAAAGGACAACTTTTTTTCTCCTCCATTTGAAAATGTGGGCGTTATCATCATTACTGTCTGATTCCAATCAATGCAAGTCATCAGCATCAGGTAATACACCAACTTATATTCTTGTCTTTGTGAAAGAAAGACATCTATATGTGTTACACATGCTTGTATTATCATTAAACACATTTAACTTGTTTACAAAAATGTCTCTTTCATAAATAAATAAATATAAATGATATATATAAATGAGGTAAATGAAGGTTGGTCAATTGAAAAGTAGCTCGCCTGCAGAAAAAGTGTGGGCACCCCTGGTTTACAGAAACAGGACTGAGTTAAAACCCAGGGATACCGCTTAAGTGTACAATTGAACTATTTTTGTCTGTTTTTGAAGAAAAAAAAACCCAATACAAGTATTCAAGTATAACTGGAATAATGACTAACACAACCAGGCAAAAACCGCAGGATTTCTGAAGGATGCTCATCATAAAGTCATCTAATTTTAGGAAGTGGGGACAGGCAGGAAATGCTATTTTTCCATGTTCAAGGTAGTTTAAATTTATCTTTTAAATTATTTTTTAAATTTAATCAGATTAATGACGTGTTTAGTGAAAGTATATTTCACGCTTAATTTTATTGTGTATTAATTTTATTTGTTGGGGCCGCAAATGGCAAAGACAAAAACATAGAAATCACCAAAAATAATAGTTGGTGCTGAACTAAAAAAAATTTAATTAATCTTCCAAAATAATACAATATTTTTTGTGGGGTTATTTTCTTCCTTGAAAATACATAATGAACGGATTTGTTAATTTAAACCAATCCTGAACCTAAAATGTATTAAATTTCATAATTTCATACAAGATGGATTCAGGTTTCTATTTTTTTTTTTTTTTTTTTTTTTTGAATAGTAATGACAATTGTACAATGAATGACATTATTATTCGGGATTGTATGACTCTTGTTCTGCAAGATCGCACCTGTGGAATATTATGTATGTTTTTTTTCTACTTTTGTTTTTAATTATTGTTAAATTAAAGTGTTTTTTGCACTTTTAACATGTACTTTATGAAACAAAAATACAATATTCAACAAGCAAAATACCAATGGAATGTTATCAGAACAGGTATAGTAGCAGAAGACAAACATGGAAAGAAACAATTACATACAAGAAGTAGAAAGACCAAACGTATACAGTTATGATTTGAAACAAAACATTTTTCTAGTAGCTTAAATGTAGGTAATTGTTGGATTTAGTCTGCTTTTTTTGGACTATTTGTCTATGTTATACATTTGTTTTTTTAATGAGGGACACCTACAGAGTTTAATTTGTACTTTTATTTGTATTAAACAACAAATATATACCCACAACGTACATAAAAGTCAAGGCACTTACAATATATTCAACAATTTTACACATCCATCAGGTTGAGTAAATTATGAATTTAACAAAACATGTCAAGGAAAGAAAATAAAAGCACATACACATTGAGTATTAGAAATAATAATAAAACATATGATAAAAATACAACATTCAACAAGACCAAAAAAAAGGGCTAATTTCAATCACTTTAAATTTTTTCAATGAAGATATCAAATTAAGGGCTTTTGTGCTTTTTGACCATTTTTCAAGATTTTTTACTGAAACCCACTACTACCCACCACACAGTCTGATAGTTTATATATCAATGATGAACTATTAACATTGCAACACATGCCAATACGGCCTTTTTAGTTTACTAAATTGCAATTTTAAATTTCCCGGGACTTTTTTCTTGAAAACGTCGCGTAATGATGACGGGTACGTTATGAATATGAGCGCTGCACACACACACACAGCTAAAAGTCGTCTGCTTTAACGGCATAATTACACAGTATTTTGGAGATCTGTATTGCTGAATCTTTTGCAATTTGTTCAATTAATATTGGAGAAGTCACAGTAGAAAGATGGAGTTGGGAAGCTTTAGCCTTTAGCCACACAAACACACGGTGATTCCTTGTTTAAAATTCATGGAGGTGAAACTTTACTATGGATCAGCGCGGACATGGATCCCGACCACTTGTCAACCAGCAGGTTTGGGTGAGAAAATTGTGGTTAAAAAGTCGCCACTTACCGGATATCAGCTGAGCTTGCGCCTCCCGTACAGCTGCCGTCGACTTCCCCGAGTCTCTGCGCGTCAACACCCGGCCGTGGACGTACACTTCCGACTATCAGGTACTGTTAAACTTACTAAAACACTAACAAAACAATTGAATGATACGGGATTTCCCAGATGGCTTCATCTGGCCGGGATCTTCAGCTCTCACTGGATCGGTTCGCAGCCGAGTGTGAAGCGACCGGAATGAGAATCAGCACCTCCAAGTCCGAGTCCATGGTTCTCGCCCGGAAAAGGGTGGAATGCCATCTCCGGGTTGGGGAGGAGACCCTGCCCCAAGTGGAGGAGTTCAAGTACCTAGGAGTCTTGTTCACGAGTGGGGGAAGAGTGGATCGTGAGATCGACAGGCGGATCGGTGCGGCGTCTTCAGTAATGCGGACGTTGTACCGATCCGTTGTGGTGAAGAAGGAGCTGAGCCGGAAGGCAAAGCTCTCAATTTACCGGTCAATCTACGTTCCCATCCTCACCTATGGTCATGAGCTTTGGGTCATGACCGAAAGGATAAGATCACGGGTAAAAGCGGCCGAAATGAGTTCCCTCCGCCGTGTGGCGGGGCTCTCCCTTAGAGATAGGGTGAGAAGCTCTGTCATCCGGGAGGAACTCAAAGTAAAGCCGCTGCTCCTTCACATCGAGAGGAGCCAGATGAGGTGGTTCGGGCATCTGGTCAGGATGCCACCCGAATGCCTCCCTAGGGAGGTGTTTAGGGCACGTCCAGCTGGTAGGAGGCCACGGGGAAGACCCAGGACACGTTGGTAAGACTACGTCTCCCGGCTGGCCTGGGAACGCCTCGGGATTCCCCGGGAAGAGCTAGACGAAGTGGCTGGAGAGAGGGAAGTCTGGGCTTCCCTGCTTAGGCTGTTGCCCCCGCGACCCGACCTCGGATAAGCGGAAGATGATGGATGGATGGATGGATGGGATTTCCCACAATTATCCTAGTAAATGTCTCTAAAAACATATGAATCCGTCTCAATGCAACGCGATTGCATTCGTTTTGTTTTTATGTTTTTTTTCTAGTCCGTCGCTATCAATATCCTCAAACACAAATCTTTCATCCTCACTCAAATTAATGGGGGAATTGTCGTTTTCTCGGTCCGAATAGCACTTTTTGTTGGAGGCTCCCATTAAAAAAAAAGTGAATATGTGAGGAGCCCCCACACGTGTGACGTCATCGTCTGCGACTTCCGGTAGAGGCAGGGCTTTTCTCCAGTTGCGAACTTTATCATCGATATTCTCTACTAAATCCTTTCAGCAAAAATATGGCAATATCGCGAAATGATCAAGTACGACACATAGAATGGACCTGCTATCCCCGTTTAAATAAGAAAATCTCATTTCAGTAGGCCTTTAAGTAAAAGTTAAAGTATCAATGATTGTCCCACACACACTAGGTGTGGCAAACTTATTCTCTGCATTCGACCCATCCTCTTGTTCCAGAGGTGAGGGGAGCAGTGAGCAGTAGCGGTGGCCGCGCCCCAGAATCATTTTGGTGGTTTAACCCAAAATTCCAACCCTTGATGCTGAGTGCCGAGCAGGGAGGTAATGGGTACCATTTGTATCGGCCGGGGTTTGAACTCACAACCTACCGATCTCAGGGCAATTAATAATTCAAAACCATTAAGCCAATTATAAAATATAGGTTTTTTTACTTTCAGAAATTGACATTTATGTATAGAAAATGTTGCTTCCAGCATAATAATGTTGACAAAACATTGATTATTATACCAAATTTGATATATTTTATTGTGAATGGGGACATCTCCACACCCTTGTCTCTCTTAGCCAATTTCTGATCTCCTCCCAAAACACATGTACACTCTCACATTCCACAAACAGATGGTTGACATCCTCTGCAGCTCCACAGATATAACATCCGTCAACCTTCATGTTAAATTTTCCATCCATCCATTTTCTACCCCTTATTCCCTTTTGGGGTCGCGGGGGGCGCTGGTGCCTATCTCAGCTACAATCGGGCGGAAGGCGGGGTAAACCCTGGACAAGTCGCCACCTCATCGCAGGGCCAACACAGATAGACAGACAACATTCACACTCACATTCACACACTAGGGCCAATTTAGTGTTGCCAATCAACCTATCCCCAGGTGCATGTCTTTGGAAGTGGGAGGAAGCCGGAGTACCCGGAGGGAACCCACGCATTCACGGGGAGAACATGCAAACTCCACACAGAAAGATCCCGAGCCTGGATTCGAACCCAGGACAGCAGGAACTTCTTATTGTGAGGCAGACGCACTAACCCCTCTGCCACCGTGAAGCCCATGTTAAATTTTAGTTTCAAAAAAATCCATTGATGGGTATAGTCCATTAATAATTTTAAAAATTGTATGTATTTAAGTTTGGGAGGAATTGGTTATGTAATACATCTTGTCCTTATTTTCCTTAGCTCAACTTTTGTAAACTCCTTCAGGATATATTGTCTATGAATTGTGCCCCGAAAATATTATTTCATTAAGGAACCCCAACACAGTATCGCTGTTGTTTAAGCTTCTTGAAGTAAACAGGAAGTAATAAAAAAAAAAAAATCATCAAATCCCTTTGGCCCTACAAGCTTTTGATCTGTTTTCTAAAGCTTCTGGACTTAAACACGGACAAGTGTGAAATACTCACCTTGCATGATTGTCCAAGCACAACATTGCACAATATCAAAGTGAAAGATGAGGTGACATAATTAGACATTCCTATGTGTCAAAACAAGATCAGAGCTGATAAGTTCAACTTTGAAAACCGAATTGATCAATCCAATCAATCCAGCGATTGATTGATTGATACTTTTATTAGTAAATTGCACAGTTCAGTACATATTCCGTACAATTGACCACTAAATGGTAACACCCGAATAAGTTTTTCAACTTGTTTAAGTCCACGTTACTCAATTCATGGCGGGACTTATCCATCTTTGGAAGAATCTCGCTGACTAAAGTGGATGACATATCCAGACTTATCTACCCGGCTTGTTCCCTGCCTGCTACAACCAATTAGATTGTCAAAGGCCTACTGAAATGAGATTTTCTTATTTAAACGGGGATAGCAGGTCCATTCTATGTGTCATACTTGATCATTTCGCGATATTGCCATATTTTTGCTGAAAGGATTTAGTAGAGAACATCGACGATTAAGTTCGCAACTTTTGGTGCTGATAAAAAAGCCTTGCCTGTACCGGAAGTAGCAGACGATGACGTCACCCGTGTGAGGGCTCCTCACGTTCTCACATTGTTTATAATGGGAGCCTCCAGCAGCAAGAGCTATTCAGACCGAGAAAACGACAATTTCCCCATTAATTTGAGCGAGGATGAAAGATTTGTGGATGATGATATTGATAGCGAAAGACTAGAATTTTTTTTTTTTAATTAATAAAGTAAAAAAAAAAAAAAGGCGATTGCATTGGGACAGATTCAGATGTTTTTAGACACATTTACTAGGATAATTCTGGGAAATCCCTTATCTTTCTATTGTGTTGCTGGTGTTTTAGTGAGATTAATTAGTACCTGATAGTCAGAGGGGTGTGTCCACGGGTGTCTTGACGCCAGTCTCTGAGGGAAGTCACTGCAGATACAAGGACGGCGCAAAATCCACAGATCTCTGATAAGGGGCGACTTTTTACCACAATTTTCTCACCAAAACCTGCTGCTTGACATGTGGTCGGGATCCATGTTCACTTGACCGCTCTGATCCATAGTAAAGCTTCACCTCCGGGAATTTTAAACAAGGAATCACCGTGTGTTTGTGTGGCTAAAGGCTAAAGCTTCCCACCTCCATCTTTCTACTTTGACTTCTCCATTATTAATTGAACAAATTGCAAAAGATTCAGCAACACAGATGTCCAGAATGGTGTTTAATTGCGCGATGAAAAGAGAAGACTTTTAGCCGCGAGTCGTGCAGCGCTAATATTTCCTGACAGTCTGTGACGTCACGCGTACACATCATCATTCCGCGACGTTTTCAACAAGAAACTCCGCGGGAAATTTTAAATTGCAATATTGTAAACTAAACTGGCGGTATTGACATGTGTTGCAATGTTAATATTTCATCATTGATATATAAACTATCAGACTGTGTGGTCGGTAGTAGTGGGTTTCAGTAGGCCTTTAAGTAAGCGGATAGTTTTCCGATCGTTTTTACACACACAAACGTTGTTTGAATAATTATTGCTTGTGTGGATATACTTCTATTTATTTTCTCCTGGACAAGGCGGCCCTTTTCCCGCTAGACAAACGATGTAAAGTATGTCACTGGCGGTACTGGGAAAAATGCTCGCTGACCTTCCTCATCGCTGGCCTATATATATATATATATATATATATATATATATATATATATATATATATATATAATAAATACAGTTGCGATCAAAAGTGTACAGACACTTGTAAAGAACATAATGTGCTGGCTGTCTTGAGTTTCCATTAATTTCTACAACTCTTATTTTTTTGTGATACAGTGGGGCAAAAAAGAATTTAGTCAGCCACCGATTGTGCAAGTTCTCCCACTGAAAATGATGACAGAGGTCTGTAATTTTCATCATAGGTACACTTCAACTGTGAGAGACAGAATGTGGGGGAAAAAATCCAGGAATTCACATTGTAGGAATTTTAAATTATTTATTTGTAAATGATGGTGGAAAACAAGTATTTGGTAAACCATTCAAATCTCTCACTGATGGAAGGAGGTTTTGGCTCAAAATCTCACGATACATGGCCCCATTCATTCTTTCCTTAACACGGATCAATCGTCCTGTCCCCTTAGCAGAAAAACAGCCCCAAACATGGCCGGCTCTACGCAGGGGCAAGAGGGGGCAGAGCCCCCTTAAATAAATGTCTTGCCCCCTCAAATCTAAATTTGATAAAGCAAATTTTAATAAACTCACAAAATTACTACATTACTTGATCATTTCAAGATATTGCCATATTTTTGTTGTAAGGATTTAGAAGAGAACATCCACGATAGAGTTCGCAACTTTTGGTCGCTAATAAAAAAGCCTTGCCTGTACCGGAAGTAGCAGACGATGTGCGCGTGACGTCACGGGTTGTAGAACTCCTCACATTGTTTACAATCATGGCCACCAGCAGCGAGAGCGATTCGGACCAAGAAAGCGACGATTTCCCCATTAATTTGAGCGAGGATGAAAGATTCGTGGATGAGGATAATGAGATTGAAGGACAAGAAAAAAAAAAAGAGAGAGAGGGCAGTGGGAGCAATTCAGATGTTATTAGACACATTTACTATGATAATTCTGGAAAATCCCTTATCTGCTTATTGTGCTACTAGTGTTTTAGTGAGATTATATAGTCGTACCTGAAAGTTGGAGGGATGTGGCCACGGATGTGGTGACCGCCAGTGTTTCTGAGGGAAGCCACGGAGGAGGCAATAGAGTTGCAGCTGCCTCTTTGACAGCTGCAGGAGGAACGACACAAGCTCCGCTCATGTCTACGGTGAGAGCCGACGTATCATCACAATTTTCTCGCCGAAACTTTCCGGTTGACATGTGGTAGAGAACCATGTTCGCTTGACCGCTCTGTTCCATGTTAAAGCTTCACCATCATCTTTAGGGAATGTAAACAAAGAAACACCGGCTGTGTTTGTGTTGCTACAGCTGGCCGCAATACACCGCTTTCCACCAACAGCTTTCTTTTTTTGTAGTCTCCATTATTAATTGAACAAATTGCAAAAGATTCAGCAACACAGATGTCCAGAATACTGTGTGATTATGCGATTAAAGCAGACAACTTTCAGCCGTAATCGGTGCTGGAAGAACATGTCCGCTACACCCCGTGACGTCACGCGTACGCGTCATTATACGCGTCATCATAGATGTATATTTGTCATTCAATAAAAAAAGGAAAAAACAAACCAAAAAAAACCACCAGGGAAAAGAAAGAAAAAGAAAAAAAGGTTGTCGCTTGACGATGACGTCATGTCAATAAGGTTCTGTTGTATGTTCAATAAAGTTAGTGAAGCGAAAAAAATGTATTTCAGACAGAAATAGCAGATAACAGAAAACCAATTGCGTTACCGTCAGAGCGAATACCGAATAATATTAATGAATAATAGATGAAGATATTGAATTATTTAGTTATATCTGCTGTTACAAGCCTACGTGAAGCATCTAAATTCAAATAAATCATCCAAAATAAAGTGAGTAGTATCAGACAAAATAAACAGAGCTAGATAGAATCGATCGTCGCAACAACACGCCTTGACGATATCTCGAATATTGTGATGTCTTTTAGATAACTTGCAGCTCCACAAACATGACAGACTACGCTGAAGAGCAGAGGAATGAATTAGAAGCAATAGAGTCAATATACCCGGACTCTTATACAGGTAGGAATTGAAGCAGAAGGAAGGACGTGGGAAGAAATGCTAACGTTTGCTTAGCTAGCTATGGCAAAATAAGCTAGCTCGGCTTGTTCACGTTGTAGACAAAATAGAACTCTACTGCTTTTAAGACTTGCTATCATTCATTTAATCATTCCTTTAATAAGTGTTTTTGTCACTGTCGCAGCGCTACAATTGAAGTAAGTGACATGCTGGTGCATTAATGACCTACTGAAATTAGAGTTTCTTATTTAAACTGGGATGGCAGGTCCATTCTATGTGTCGTACTCGATCATTTCGCGATATTGCCATATTTTTGCTGAAATGATTTAATAGAGAACATCGACGATAAAGTTTGCAACTTTAGCTCGCTAATAAAAAAGCCTTGCCTGTACCGGAAGTAGAAGATGATGTGCGCGTGACGTCACGGGTTGTAGAGCTCCTCACATCCGCACATTGTTTACAATAATAGCCACCAGCAGCTAGGGCGATTCGGACCGAGAAAGTGATAATTTCCCCATTAATTTGAGCGAGGATGAAAGATTTGTGAATGAGGATAGTGAGAGTGAAGGACTAGAAAGAAAAAAAAGGCAATCAATCAATGTTTATTTATATAGCCCCAAATCACAAATGTCTCAAAGGACTGCACAAATCATTGCGACTACAACATCCTCGGAAGAACCCACAAAAGGGCAAGGAAAACTCACAACCAGTGGGCAGGGAGAATTCACATCCAGTGGGACGCCAGTGACAATGCTGACTATGAGAAACCTTGGAGAGGACCTCAGATGTGGCCCCCCCCCCCCCTCTAGGGAAGGACAGTGGGAGCGATTCAGATGTTATTAGACACATTTACTATGATAATTCTGGAAAATCCCTTATCTGCTTATTGTGTTACTAATGTTTTAGTGAGATTATATGGTACCTGAAAGTCGGAGGGGTGTTGTGGCCGCCAGTGTCTCCGGTGGGAGGAGGTAATACTCCGCAGCAGCTGCAGAAGGACGCAAGCTCCGCTCATAACTGCAGTAAGAGCCGACTTATTACCACAATTTTCTCACCGAAACCTGCCGGTTTACATGTGGTTGGGAACCATGTTCGCTTGATCGCTCTGTTCCATAGTAAAGCTTCACCTTCGGGAATTTTAAACACAGAAACATCGGCTGTGTTTGTGTGACTAAAGGCAGCTGCAATACACCGCTTCCCACCTACATCTTTCTTTGTTGACTTCTTTATTATTAATTGAACAAATTGCAAAAGATTCAGCAACACAGATGTCCAGAATACTGTGTAATTATGCGATTAAAGCTGACTACTTATAGCTTGGATCGGACTGGAAAAAAAGGTCCGCTACAACCCGAGACGTCAAACGCACCCGTCATCATACCGCGACGTTTTCAACAGGATACTTCGCAAGAAATTTAAAATTGCAATTTAGTAAACTAAAAAGGCCGTATTGGCATGTGTTGCAATGTTAATATTTCATCATTGATATATAAACTATCAGACTGCGTGGTCGGTAGTAGTGGGTTTCAGTAGGCCTTTAGGCTTTTAGTTTATTGATATGTTTACTACAACTCTTTCATACATTCTTCACAGTTCATAAAAAGGCTGCTGGGAAAGTCAACATTGCGGGATTGAACGATGTCTCTATTCTTAAAAAAAGTTGAAGTACATCTTCAGGTGACAGTAAAATAAACATATTAAAACAAGTGATATATAATTAATACCCATTATAAATGGATTTTAAGAGTATGTGAAAGTTCAACTTCTACCTTGTTTACTTCCCCGACGACCTCCTTAAAGACCTCAATCAGAAATATCAAGTAGCTAAAATTCGCCAAACATGGATAGTGTTTTGCATATTTCCCATCATCAATTCAACACGATTCTAGATTCAAAAACGATTTTTTTCCCGATTCAAAAGGATTCTCTGTTCATTCAATACATAAGATTTCAGCAGGATCTACCCCAGTCTGCTGACATGCTAGCGGAGTGGTAGATTTTTGTAAAAACCTTTTATAATTGTAAAGGACAATGTTTTATCAACTGATGATTGCAATAATGTAAATTTGTTTTAACTATTAAACGAACCAAAAATATGACCTTTTTTATCTTTGTGAAAATATTGGACACTGTGTGTTGTCAAGCTTATGAGATGCAATGCAAGTGTAAGCCACTGTGACACTATTGTTCTTTTTTTATATATAAATGTCTAATGATAATTTCAATGAGGGATTTTTAATCACTGCTATGCCGGAATTATAACTAATATTGATAATATTCATTTTTGTTTCACTACTTTTGGTTTGTTCTGTGTCGTGTTTGTCTCCTCTCAATTGCTCTGTTTATTGCAGTTCTGAGTGTTGCTGGGTCAGGTCTGGTTTTGGAATTGGATTGCATTGTTATGGTATTGCTGTGTATTGTTTTGTTGGATTGAAAAAAAAAAAAAAATCCCAAAAAATTAAAATCGATTTTTAAAAAATGAGAGTCGATTCTGAATCGCACAATGTGAGAATCGCGATTCAAATTCGAATCGATTTTTTCCCACACCCCTAGTATGTGTGTATATGTATTTGCTATATTTTATGAAAATGTGTTCCTGTGTGATTGCAGTGTTTTCAGAGGATCCTATCAGCTTCACTATCACTGTAACATCAGACGCGGACGAAAATGGTGACAGTGAGTATTCTGCTGTATGTCACAGTAAATGTCTTTCTTCTTTTTTTTACTGTCAACTCAGCACAAGTTTGCAAAAAAAGAAAGTATATGGAGTCGTCCACTAAAATATGATACAGATTGGTTAAATGTTCAATTTTCTAAATCAGTAACTGAAATCAGTCTGATGAGTGTTATATATTTTACATTACATTGATTTTGTAGAATGTTATAAAAGACATTTGTAAAAAAATTATTGAATTAATTGCGAAAAAGCTCCATTATTTTTGAACATATTCTTTACACAACAGAGGTAGGCATAATATTAACAGGTTAACACAATGTTGTACAGTGGGGCAAAAAAGTATTTAGTCAGCCACGGATTGTGCAAGTTCTCCCACTTAAAATGATGACAGAGGTCTGTAATTTTCATCATAGGTACACTTCAACTGTGAGAGACAGAATCTGATGGAAGGAGGTTTTGGCTCAAAACCTCACGATACATGGCCCCATTCATTCTTTTCTCAACACGGATCAATCGTCCTGTCCCCTTAGCAGAAAAACAGCCCCAAAGCATGATGTTTCCACCCCCATGCTTCACAGTAGGTATGGTGTTCTTGGGATGCAACTCAGTATTCTTCTTCCTCCAAACACGACGAGTTGAGTTTATACCAAAATGGATACATGGATGATACAGCAGAGAATTGGGAGAATGTCATGTGGTCAGATGAAACCAATATAGAACGTTTTGGTATAAACTCAACTCGTCGTGTTTGGAGGAAGAAGAATACTGAGTTGCATCCCAAGAACACCATACATACTGTGAAACATGAGGGTGAAAAATTCATGCTTTGGGGCTGTTTTTCTGCTAAGGGGACAGGACAATTGATCCGTGTTAAGGAAAGAATGAATGGGGCCATGTATCGTGAGATTTTGAGCCAAAACCTCCTTCCATCAGTGAGAGCTTTGAATGGTTGACCAAATACTTATTTTCCACCATAATTTACGAATAAATTCTTTAAAATTCCTGGATTTTTTTTCACATTCTGTCTCTCACAGTTGGAGTGTACCTATGATGAAAATTACAGACCTCTGTCATCATTCTAAGTGGGAGAACTTGCACAATCGGTGGCTGACTAAATACTATTTTGCCCCACTGTATATTCATAAATGAGTGCTATGTTTCTGTAATGACTATTTTGGGCAGAGGAAAAACCTTCCCAGATATTCTGAAAATACAAGTTCACTGTTTTTTTTTTCTAGAAATGTGTACTTCAGATGTTGTACAATATATACCAGGACAATGTTTTTGGAATAAAACTTAAAAAGAGGCAAACCTAAGACTATAAAAATTGGACCCATTACTTCCCTGCTAGGGACTCAGCATCAAGGGTTGGAATTGGGGGTTAAATCACCAAAAATGATTCTCGAGCGCAGGTGTCGCTGCTGCTCATTGCTCCCCTCACCTCCCAGGGTGTGGAGCAAGGGGATTGGTCAAATGCAGAGGTTAATTTTACCACACCTAGTGTGTGTGTGACTATCAGTGGTACTTAACCTTAACTTTTTTAAATATTTCCAACCTCACTATGAACAAGTTTGGTAGAAGTTACTTAAATTCTCTCTGATTAAAAGCTGAATGGAAGGTTGAAGGCATGATTGACAGCTTGCTCTTTTACATTGCAGCTGTGGAAGCAACTTTAAAGTTCACCTATGTGGAAAAATACCCTGATGAGCCACCTCTGTGGGAGGTCCACTCCCAGGAGAACCTGGAGAACAACGATGTAGAGGACATCCTCACTTTACTGCAACAACAGGTGTGTATGTCCTCCTTGTGGAGGTCCAAAGTGTTGTATTCATGTCACAGAAAACTAATTCACCATCATGTGGAGACGCCATGAGATGAGGATATGGAAGAAGTCAAGATAATGTCCTTCTTGCTCTAGATTTCACCTGGTAGGTTTAACAAAACGGAAAAAAACAAAGTCAGCTTAGGATCAACTAATACAAATCGTCTGTTAGGAGAAATTTTATGAGATGATCATAAAATGTTTCAAAAACCTCTTATAACGTTACCTTATTAATGTGTAAGGTTATGGAGACAAAATACAGCCAGTAAGATTTGGTAACCCCCAAAAAAACGATATTGTTGAAAATTTGCGTTGTCACCAAAACAAGTTTTGGCAACAAGTAACTACAAACACTGGAAAAAATACAATGTTTTTGGTGGAACATTTTGTGTATCATTATATGATAACAATGCCAATCTTCATATTGTTGTACATGGTTATTGTTTTTGTGTGTTTCACAGGTCTTTATTGACAACTTTTCCTTTTTTACATGCACTTCTCTTTTTTACGGTTTCAAATTAATGGCAGTGATTTGACTTGTGAAAAGGGAAAGCCTGTAAAAGACACTAAAATAATAACAGTGTACTAAAACATGAATATTGGCATTGAAAACATGTCATGATACAAAAAAATATCCACCAAATATATAGTATTTTTTTTTTTTGTGTTTGTATTTATTTGCTACCAAAACTTATTTCGGGGGCCAGTACAACTTTTAAAATGTTTTTTTTTTCTGATAGAAAATAAAATCCCGATACCAAATTTTATTAGCAATGTTTTGTCTCTATTTTAGGTTATATTTAAAACAGGGTTGCGCCAATTGATATACCAATGATCAGTATCGGCAGATACTAAGAAAAATTACACGATCTTCTAGCGGATACCTTATTTATTTTGAGTCCACCAGCTGACAGGCGGTTAATAAGTTAATAACCATCACCTCCATTGTGGAAAATAAAGTACATTACAAGTATTATTATCACTGGAGGAAATGTTACACACATTTAGGGAGAGGATGATCTAACTTCATCTTAGGAGCACCTTTGTTGTTTTAGCAACCAGATGTCCACCAAAAGAAAGGGCGGTCCATCCATACATTGGTAGTGTTGATATCAAGAGTAATATCAGTATAGGATCGATATTAAGAGTGATTAGGTCGATATTTTTATTTTTATTGTTTACAAACTCAGGGAAAATGTCCCTCGACACAGGAATAATTTGAAAATTGGTTTGTTTTGTTATTGTATATTATTGACTTTGTCTTGTTCAAACAATTGTAAGTCATAAAGAGAATAAGGAACCAGTTTAGATATTGTATTGATATTGTAAAACTGGCAATAGCACTCACCATACATACATTAAAACATTCACAGTTCACAAATTTGATTGGTATCAGTATAGACAGCATTAAACCCTGACTGAAGCATTCCTAATTTTAAATCATACAAGTTTCTTGACTGATTGTTGTCATGTGCTTTTTTTTTTGCACGTGTAATCATTTATAAGTGTTCTGATTGCACAGTATAGACCATATATGATATAAATGATATCAATTTGGCCGACGGTAGCGCTTTCGTATTGTTAATGCATGTTGATAACACATTGTAGCTGTCTCAACGCAAAGAAGCGTCCTTGCTAGCGGCTAACATCCCTCCACAGTGCAAGTCAGCAATAATAGACTTCATGGCGGCCAATAAACTAAGTTTCTTACAAATATCATCTCCGGTTACACTACGCAGGAAGATATGGCAACCGCAAGTTAGAGCTGTGAATGTAAACAAAGTAGGTGAATTGATACAAATATCGACAGTAATCATACCAAGTAGTACAGTATCAGGTCGATAACCTAGTGGTTAGATGATTATTTTTTAGTGTTTACAAACTCAGTACGGTAAATAAGTCAGCGGACATGGGAGGACTTTTAAGTCTATACAACTATGTAAATAGTAGGT